>NC_031986.2:14364233-14586838 GCF_001858045.2 Oreochromis niloticus
ACACCCACAACGTTGTTATATTGTTGGATAATCACCATAAATGGTAAATGGTAAATGGTCTTGATGCATTCTCAATCATCCAGGAAAGTAAATCTCCAAAAGTTGAATCTGTTCATCTGGACGTAGCGTTTTGTGGGAGAAACGTTTCGTCACTCATCCAAGTGACTTCTTCAGTCTCAGCTGACTGCAGGTTTCCCCAAACCTTATAAAAACAGTACATTTGCATAATGACTGAAACCAGCCCACTGAAGGAACAATGGGCTGTGAGGTCAGTTCCTTAATCATAATTATGCAAATTCCCATGACCATTGATCAACAATCACTCACCAAAACCCACTGATCAAAGAACACTGATCAATACTTATGAGCCCCTGAAACGAGACCCAGGAAGTGGCTACAGGAAGAGGGTCATAGACTGTCTGAAGCAGTTAGAACAAGACAAGGCTATCGACCGGACCTCATACCACAGGCTGTACCCAGGGGAGTCTACACCAAGTCTGTATGGTTTACCGAAAATACATAAGCAGGGTGCACCTTTAAGACCAATTGTCTGCATGATCAACTCGGTCACCTATAACATCTCCAAGTTTCTGGCTTCGATCCTCAACCCGCTGGTGGGCAGCTCTGAACACCACATCCAGAACACCCTGGATTTTGTTGAGAAGGTGAGAGATGTCATTATGGAGGCAGATGAAACCATGGTCTCGTACGACGTTACATCTCTCTTCACTTGCATCCCAGTCACGGAAGCGTTGGAGGTAGTCCGTAAGAGATTACAGGATGACACCAACCTCAGCAACAGGACCACTCTCAGCATCGACCAAGTGTGTTTGCTTTTGGAACTGTGTCTTCATTCCACCTACTTCACATACAAGGGTCAGTTCTACAGGCAGAAACATGGGTGTGCCATGGGCTCCCCAGTTTCACCCATCGTGGCCAATTTGTACATGGAAGAAGTGGAAAAGAGGGCGTTGCTATCCTACCCTGGAACACCACCAAGCCATTGGTTCAGATATGTGGATGACACCTGGGTGAAAATCAAATCTCAGGACGTACTACATTTCACAGATCACATTAACTCGGTGGACCAACACATCAAATTCACCAGGGAGGATATGAAAAGTGGCAGGTTAGCCTTCTTAGACTGTGAGATTTCCATCAGTAATGGGGGACATCTAAAAGCTGACGTGTACCGTAAACCTACGCATACGGATCAGTATCTAAGGTTTGACTCTCATCATCCACTGGAGCACAAACTGGGTGTCGTCAGAACGCTACAACACAGAGCGAACACCATCCCCACTGACACAGCGGCCAGGGAGGCAGAAGAACAGCACATCAAGAAGGCCCTGAGTAAATGTGGTTATCCCAGCTGGACTTTTGTCAAAGCTGGGAAGGCACCTAAAGAAAGCTCCAGCCGATCCAGGAGAGAAGGACAACCGCTGCCCAGGCGAAAACCTGTAGTGATCCCATATGTGTCAGGAGTATCGGAACAGTTGAGACGCATTTTTTCTAAACACCGGGTCTCTGTGGCTTTTAAACCCCAAAATACGCTGCGCCAAAAACTGGTCCACCCCAAGGATTGGGTCCCCCGACACAAACAGAGTAACATAGTGTACACTGTTAAGTGCCAGGAGGATTGCCAGGATTTATACATCGGGGAAACCAAACAACCTCTGGCGAAGCGGATGGCACAACACAGAAGAGCAACCTCATCAGGCCAGGACTCTGCAGTTTATTTACACCTACAGGCCAGTGGACACTCTTTCAACGATGAGGATGTACACATCCTGGACAGGGAAGAACGCTGGTTTGAGCGCGGAGTCAAGGAGGCCATTTACGTGAAAAGGGAAAGACCATCTCTGAATCGAGGAGGGGGCCTAAGGGTACATCTTTCGCCATCTTACAATGCTGTGATTGCAGCCATTCCCCAACTCTCTGTGAATGGTACTCATGGCCATTGATCAGCGGGCTTTGATCAGTGGGTTTTGGTCAGTGATTGTTGATCAATGGTCATGGGAATTTGCATAATTATGATTAAGGAACTGACCTCACAGCCCATTGTTCCTTCAGTGGGCTGGTTTCAGTCATTATGCAAATGTACTGTTTATAAAGGTTGGGGAAACCTGCAGTCAGCTGAGACTGAAGAAGTCACTTGGATGAGTGACGAAACGTTTCTCCCACAAAACGCTACGTCCAGATGAACAGATTCAACTTTTGGAGATAAATGGTAAATGGCCTGTATTTGTATAGCGCTTTCTAGTCCCTAAGGACCCCAAAGCGCTTTACACAACCTGTCATCCACCCATTCACACACACATTCACACACTGGTGATGGCAAGCTACATTGTAGCCACAGCCACCCTGGGGCGCACTGACAGAAGCGTTTGATACCAATAAAACGAACTTTAAACGAGGTTAAGCAAAGTTAAAGTACTTTTTAGAAAGTAAATGGAAAGTTAAAAAAAAAAAACCCAAAACGTAATTTTTCTCCCCCTGGCGACAATAATGTGTTACTGCAACCCAAGAGAACGCTCCACTCAATCTCATTTATGTTTTCAGAAATATGCACCCTGTGGTTATGAGATAAAAACTCATATTGCAGCACACTTACTAGTGACCAACATTTTTCATACCCATGTGTGGACACTCCAGTCAAATCTGATAAAGAGGAGTAATGCTTCCCTTTGTTTACACCACTGTACTACAGGCATTTTTTTTTAAAAATGTCAGGTCTTATTAAATTCAGAAAAGTGCTTTATTTTAATTACAGCATTCACTTTGTTTACTTTGACTGTTGATTGTACAATATAAATGCTCTTTTGTGTCCCAGTAACGACTGAAATTAAAGTTAAAATAACTGCCCAAATAAATGCTAAAAGACATTTCATTTCATATAAGTAAAGAAGAATTAACAGTGAACCTAAAGACAAAAAGTAAATGTTAAAAATGCTGTCAAAAGTCAAAAGAAAATATAACCAAGTAGATTGCACCCGGTTCCCCAAAAGAGTTTTTAGATATTGTTTCCTTTCAATGTTTTAGGTTCTAGTGGTTATCACAAACACAATGAAATCACTATGTGGTTCCTGTTTTAATGAATCCTGATGATAAAGGAAGGAGCTTTTCAAAAGGATGAAACTGAAACAGACTACACACGTTTCCTGAAAGAGTGGACACTGTAGTGATGATTTTAATCCTTTTGAAATGTAACAGAGGGGCTACAGTGAAAATCAATATTTAACCATATTTCAGTGGTTGAGCTGTCAGTTTATCCATTATTAGCAGTGTAAACTTGTCGCACACACTGATTGGGAGACCCTGTCAGAGAAAAGTGAAGGTATCACAAAGCTTCCTGCTGTATTTCCATCTGACCGTTAAGGGTCTCTAAAAAGGAGTGGGTGGAAGTGCCAGATTAGACACTGCTTATATTCCCCTTCTGTCCTGCCATTCTGACTGCTCTGGGTGGCTATGAAATCTCTCTTCTTCTGATGTGTTGGGTCACAATCACACTCATTTGTTTCCCTTTTTGGCAGAAATTAGCGTGAAGATGCAACTGCAAAAATCTTAATTTGCATATGTTATTTAGGCATTTTAATCGTATCTCTATATCTCTATATTAATTATTATTATTATTATTATTATTATTATTATTATTATTATTATTATTATTATTATTAACAATAATAACAATAATAATCATAACAAACAGCACGTAGTCGACGTTGATGACGCTATACGTAGATCGAATGCTGATTGGTTGAAACACTGAGTTGACCCGGAAAGAGAAAACCTTCACGGAAGCTGACAAAAATGGCAGCGCTCGAAAGTTTCGAGGAACAGTTAGCTGAACAAATTGCGTTACACCACAACCTTTATGACCCTGGACACAAGTATTACAAGAACCCGCACGTTAGCATCAAGTCGTGGCAAGAAATAGCAGCCGCCCTCCAGACAGAGCCTGACAAATGCCGGGAGAAGTGGAAGCAACTTCGGGACAGGTATGTTCGGGCCAAGAAAAAGTTCACCAGCAAAAGCGGCCAGCCAGCGAGACCAGCGAGAACCCCTCCGCTGCTGAAGTCCCTGTCGTGGCTGGACGGGTACGTGAAACACAGGAATGCCGTGACGAGGTACACAATAGAGGTACGAGACGCAATAACTTCCAGCTGTGCAGAAAAATAAAATAAATAAAAATAAACAAACTATAAGAAGGTTTGGGGTATTTACAGTTCATGTGTCCTTAATAGAGTCCCGAAGACTTCTCATCCTCCCCCGCAGGGCCGGCCCAGGTGCTGGAAGACATGGCTAACCCTGTAAGTATTCCTGTTTGTGTGTGATGTTTTGATCCCCTTCACCTGTATGTTTAGCTATGTACAGTCATAGCGGAAGTGTTTGGTGGTATTACTGCATCTCAGTATTTTTACACTGGTGCTGTTTTCCTTTAGTATCCTGATAAATCCCAGAGTTCAGCTGCAGCATCCCCTGGACCGTCACCACACAACAGCAGCCAGGGTGGCGAAATACAAGTAAGTGCTTTTACAGGACTAGCCTGACTGGCACAGACATGTGTGGGTCCTCTATCATGCTTTTTTTTAAATAGCATGTATAAAAAATAAATAGCAGTATAATCAGATTACAAAAACTTGGTTGCTTATAAACACTTAACAGAACCATATTTACATATGGAAAAAACGGAAATATACACATACACAAATGGAGAATGTAACATTACATTGACAAGGTGATGATGAAATAAACATAATATATGTGGAAATTAAAAGAATTAGGATTTATAAGAAGTTTTTGGAAACATAGTTATTAATAATTGCCTCATGTCAGATATGTTTCTGCAAATTCATCTTGACCCAATGAGGAGGAGATGTGGTCCATACAATACAGTCATTATGGTAAGGTTAATAACTGCTTGATGATGCTTCCTTGACTAGTAATTTCCCATTCTGTTTCGTTGCAGTTGATGGAGTCAACTCTGCCGAGCCCCTCCAGGTCCGAGGGCAGCCCGACACGGCGCTGCATCACCCCGACCCCACAAAGCCGGCCTAATAAAAGGAAGGAACATGATGAGGACCACGCCACCACCTCCATAAAAGACCTGATATTGGACTGCTCCAAAATGGCAGCATTACGTGACATGTGTGCTGTGCAAGGGGACGAGCTGGACGAGTCGCACTACTTTGGAATCGTGGTCGCAAAGGGGCTGCGGACATTGCCGGACAAAATGCGGGCAGATGCCATGGCACAGGTGATGCTGCTGTTGAGCAACTTCCGTCAACAAGCTTTTGAGCTGCAAACAACAAACGACAACAAGAAAACCTGATGACACGTCTTTGTTGTTCTTTATTTTTTTTCACCCATTCTTACGCGTTGTTCTTAATATCATAAAACCTTTGCTTCCATCTTCTGCTTTTGTCTGTGAGGCTCATAGAAAGAAGCCGAGAGTTTCTCTGACAGCATGCTGTGAAGTGTGAGCTTGCTACACTGACTGTTGCTGACAGTTTCAGGACATTTTTATAGTTGTCAAGTGTTTAGTTTATACGTGTGCACATACATCCGCCAAGTCCCACAATAGCTTTATTACAAAAATACAGAAATTAGTATAGCACAAATGTATATATTGTATTTTTATATTAAATGTGTAGTGTATATTTATAAAATCTTTGAACTTTTATAATTATGTGCTTTGTTTGTCTGGTACACCAGAAGACTGACTTTGATTTAGGAACTACAGGGAGTGCAGAATTATTAGGCAAGTTGTATTTTTGAGGAATAATTTTATTATTGAACAACAACCATGTTCTCAATGAACCCAAAAAACTCATTAATATCAAAGCTGAATGTTTCTGGAAGTAGTTTTTAGTTTGTTTTTAGTTTTAGCTATTTTAGGGGGATATCTGTGTGTGCAGGTGACTATTACTGTGCATAATTATTAGGCAACTTAACAAGAAACAAATATATACCCATTTCAATTATTTATTTCTACCAGTGAAACCAATATAACATCTCCACATTCACAAATATACATTTCTGACATTCAAAAACAAAACAAAAACAAATCAGCGACCAATATAGCCACCTTTCTTTGAAAGGACACTCAAAAGCCTGCCATCCATGGATTCTGTCAGTGTTTTGATCGGTTCACCATCAACATTGCGTGCAGCAGCAACCACAGCCTCCCAGACACTGTTCAGAGAGGTGTACTGTTTTCCCTCCTTGTAAATCTCACATTTGATGATGGACCACAGGTTCTCAATGGGGTTCAGATCAGGTGAACAAGGAGGCCATGTCATTAGTTTTTCTTCTTTTATACCCTTTCTTGCCAGCCACGCTGTGTAGTACTTGGACGCGTGTGATGGAGCATTGTCCTGCATGGAAATCATGTTTTTCTTGAAGGATGCAGACTTCTTCCTGTACCACTGCTTGAAGAAGGTGTCTTCCAGAAACTGGCAGTAGGACTGGGAGTTGAGCTCGACTCCATCCTCAACCCGAAAAGGCCCCACAAGCTCATCTTTGATGATACCAGCCCAAACCAGTACTCCACCTTGCTGGCGTCTGAGTCGGACTGGAGCTCTCTGCCCTTTACCAATCCAGCCACGGGCCCATCCATCTGGCCCATCAAGACTCACTCTCATTGCATCAGTCCATAAAACCTTAGAAAAATCAGTCTTGAGATATTTCTTGGCCCAGTCTTGACATTTCAGCTTGTGTGTCTTGTTCAGTGGTGGTCGTCTTTCAGCCTTTCTTACCTTGGCCATGTCTCTGAGTATTGCACACCTTGTGCTTTTGGGCACTCCAGTGATGTTGCAGCTCTGAAATATGGCCAAACTGGTGGCAAGTGGCATCTTGGCAGCTGCACGCTTGACTTTTCTCAGTTCATGGGCAGTTATTTTGCGCCTTGGTTTTTCCACACGCTTCTTGCGACCCTGTTGACTATTTTGAATGAAACGCTTGATTGTTCGATGATCACGCTTCAGAAGCTTTGCAATTTTAAGACTGCTGCATCCCTCTGCAAGATATCTCACTATTTTTGACTTTTCTGAGCCTGTCAAGTCCTTCTTTTGACCCATTTTGCCAAAGGAAAGGAAGTTGCCTAATAATTATGCACACCTGATATAGGGTGTTGATGTCATTAGACCACACCCCTTCTCATTACAGAGATGCACATCACCTAATATGCTTAATTGGTAGTAGGCTTTCGAGCCTATACAGCTTGGAGTAAGACAACATGCATGAAGAGGATGATGTGGACAAAATACTCATTTGCCTAATAATTCTGCACTCCCTGTACGTACTGTGACGACATCCTGGTAACAAGAGTTACCAGGATGTCGGCGCTCTTTGTAGTTTGTATAGGCAATGGGAAAGCGCACTGTTATTACACTGTACACACCATAAAACTGGCAGGTGTATCTTGATCATGGTCACTGTGCTGTTTTGCCACAGTGCTAGTCTGATAATAGCTGACTGCTCTGGCCCAACAAAACGTCTTAAATCTCAAGACTTTATTGAATGTAAGTTTAAAGCCTAATGAAAATCAGGGTGGTATTGCTCGTTTAAAGAAATTAGCTTCCCACTTTTCCTTTCAAGAAACTACAGAAAACAATTTGTTTACTGCAAAATTTGTAAATTTGAAACAGCCCGATTTCTTAGTAATTACAGCAGTAATTTAACATAGTAGAGAAAAATGGAGAAACAGTTTTTGATACCCAAATGTGCACATCGCTTTGAAATTCCTAATGATTTATGTCTCGTAATGTGAGAGCTAGCAGACAGCTGTTAGAAAAAGGAGAACAATGCACAGCTTATTTATTTCCTTTTTTTAATCTGAAAAAGCAACAGGAACAGGTCAATTCCATTCATGAACCTATTGTTAATAGTGTGATTACATATCCTAAATTAATAGCAAAATACGATTCTGCCTTTTACAATGAACTGTTCAAATCCAGCCACTCATCCAGTCATCTACATATAATGTAATGAATATTAAGAGTTGTAGGAATCAGTAAGCTGAATGGAAGAGTGGATGTGATGCTCTTGTCACTCTGGGAGAAACAAGAATAGCCATTTTGAAACTGAAGTCCCTAAAACTTCTTGTTTTAAAGTCTCGAATTATTACAGTTATTACATATTGGCGTCGTTTTGGTTAAAGAAAGTTAAAAGGATTTCTGTCGTTTGAGACTACAAAGTCAAGTTTGCAATTAAAACCCATGAGGCCTGCTGTTAAAATAGCTTTATTAACCTGGTTTTAGTCTTGCAGTAATGTGGATAGTAGCATCACCTTCACCTTGCTCCATGTTAGAAACTCCATGATATCGTGTTCCCTGCTCAGGGTAGCACACTGCTGCGCATTTATTCAGTATTCTTGGGGACCGCAGTCAGCAGCGAATAAGAATTCAAAGTCGTTGCACATGGGTGGACACTGTGCCCCCTGCACACTACAAGGTTAACAAGTTCCTCACTACTGAGCCCAGACGGACTAGCCATAGACATTTCCTACATTTAAAGGATAAATAAGTTTGTGTATTTCCTAAATATTTTGTTCTTGTTGTTTTCCTGTTTTTTGTTTTACACAAAAGCAAAAGGCAATCAGGAGCGTTGTCATGAAGCTGCCTCCACTGAGTGTGCAGCAGCGCCCTCTGCAGTTTGTGTGTTGAAGTGCAAAAGCTTACAGCACCTGGTATTCCCAGGCGGTCTCCCATCCAAGTACTGACCAGGCCCGACCCTGCTTAGCTTCCGAGATCAGACGAGATCGGGCGTGTTCAGGGTGGTATGGCCGTAAGCGAGGGAGGCCCGCTACAAAAGACCTTTTATACTTGGCAAATGTCACACAGCTTAAACTATAGTATTGTGCTAAGCTTCATATGTTACGGCGAAAACATGCAAACCTTTGTTGTTAACTGCAGCTTCAACACTGAGGTGCAAAAATGCTTTTCCCGCGGTAACGTCACGATAATAACACATGTTAGTTTCTCACAGCACAGTGTTAAAGTGACAGAGAGCACACAGTGTGTTAGGACGATTTGGAAGTCCAACATTTTCGTGGTTTGGAGAATTCAACTTCTACACAGAACATAAAAAACGTAAGCATGACTGTGTCATCACAGCATGTATAAAAAGGCTGTTTCTGAAGCGTTCTCTCGCTTACGGCCATACCACCCTGAACGCGCCCGATCTCGTCTGATCTCGGAAGCCAAGCAGGGTCGGGCCTGGTCAGTACTTGGACGGGAGACCGCCTGGGAAAACCAGGTGATGTAAGCTTTTGCACTTCAACACACAAATGACAGTTTAAATATTGAAACGAATCTGAGGCACTCTTTTAGCTCATTTTCTAATAGGGTGGTTAGTGAGTCTTGCGCAAAGAGCTCTTCCACTGATGTAGTAATGTCAAATTCTTCAAGCGTTATATCAATATCACTGTACATGCACAGAGCACCTGTAGATGTTTTGTGCAAACACTCACAACTGTTTATGACGTGAATTTTGCAGCATTAAGTATGCATTATAACTGTGCTGTCATGTGCCGGTATTAAAAAAAAGGAAGGAAGAAACTAATCAATATCCTTCACTCTAAATTGTTTTTTAAATCACAATAAATGGGTTACAGTATCTACATGAACCCTGTTATCGAGGAAGCCTCTCGCTTACGGCCATACCACGCCTGATTTCATCTGATCTCTGAAGCTAAGCGGGGGCGGTCCTAGATAGTAGCATCACCTTCACCTTGCTCCATGTTAGAAACTCCATGATATCGTGTTCCTGCTCAGGGTAGCACACTGCTGCGCATTTATTCAGTATTCTTGGGGACCGCAGTCAGCAGCGAATAAGAATTCAAAGTCGTTGCACATGGGTGGACACTGTGCCCCCTGCACACTACAAGGTTAACAAGTTCCTCACTACTGAGCCCAGACGGACTAGCCATAGACATTTCCTACATTTAAAGAATAAATAAGTTTGTGTATTTCCTAAATATTTTGTTCTTGTTGTTTTCCTGTTTTTTGTTTTACACAAAAGCAAAAGGCAATCAGGAGCGTTGTCATGAAGCTGCCTCCACTGAGTGTGCAGCAGCGCCCTCTGCAGTTTGTGTGTTGAAGTGCAAAAGCTTACAGCACCTGGTATTCCCAGGCGGTCTCCCATCCAAGTACTGACCAGGCCCGACCCTGCTTAGCTTCCGAGATCAGACGAGATCGGGCGTGTTCAGGGTGGTATGGCCGTAAGCGAGGGAGGCCCGCTACAAAAGACCTTTTATACTTGGCAAATGTCACACAGCTTAAACTATAGTATTGTGCTAAGCTTCATATGTTACGGCGAAAACATGCAAACCTTTGTTGTTAACTGCAGCTTCAACACTGAGGTGCAAAAATGCTTTTCCCGCGGTAACGTCACGATAATAACACATGTTAGTTTCTCACAGCACAGTGTTAAAGTGACAGAGAGCACACAGTGTGTTAGGACGATTTGGAAGTCCAACATTTTCGTGGTTTGGAGAATTCAACTTCTACACAGAACATAAAAAACGTAAGCATGACTGTGTCATCACAGCATGTATAAAAAGGCTGTTTCTGAAGCGTTCTCTCGCTTACGGCCATACCACCCTGAACGCGCCCGATCTCGTCTGATCTCGGAAGCCAAGCAGGGTCGGGCCTGGTCAGTACTTGGACGGGAGACCGCCTGGGAATACCAGGTGCTGTAAGCTTTTGCACTTCAACACACAAATGACAGTTTAAATATTGAAACGAATCTGAGGCACTCTTTTAGCTCATTTTCTAATAGGGTGGTTAGTGAGTCTTGCGCAAAGAGCTCTTCCACTGATGTAGTAATGTCAAATTCTTCAAGCGTTATATCAATATCACTGTACATGCACAGAGCACCTGTAGATGTTTTTGTGCAAACACTCACAACTGTTTATGACGTGAATTTTGCAGCATTAAGTATGCATTATAACTGTGCTGTCATGTGCCGGTATTAAAAAAAAGGAAGGAAGAAACTAATCAATATCCTTCACTCTAAATTGTTTTTTAAATCACAATAAATGGGTTACAGTATCTACATGAACCCTGTTATCGAGGAAGCCTCTCGCTTACGGCCATACCACGCCTGATTTCATCTGATCTCTGAAGCTAAGCGGGGGCGGTCCTAGATAGTAGCATCACCTTCACCTTGCTCCATGTTAGAAACTCCATGATATCGTGTTCCCTGCTCAGGGTAGCACACTGCTGCGCATTTATTCAGTATTCTTCGGGACCGCAGTCAGCAGCGAATAAGAATTCAAAGTCGTTGCACATGGGTGGACACTGTGCCCGCTGCACACTACAAGGTTAACAAGTTCCTCACTACTGAGCCCAGACGGACTAGCCATAACATTTCCTACATTTAAAGAATAAATAAGTTTGTGTATTTCCTAAATATTTTGTTCTTGTTGTTTTCCTGTTTTTTGTTTTACACAAAGCAAAAGGCAATCAGGAGCGTTGTCATGAAGCTGCCTCCACTGAGTGTGCAGCAGCGCCCTCTGCAGTTTGTGTGTTGAAGTGCAAAAGCTTACAGCACCTGGTATTCCCAGGCGGTCTCCCATCCAAGTACTGACCAGGCCCGACCCTGCTTAGCTTCCGAGATCAGACGAGATCGGGCGTGTTCAGGGTGGTATGGCCGTAAGCGAGGGAGGCCCGCTACAAAAGACCTTTTATACTTGGCAAATGTCACACAGCTTAAACTATAGTATTGTGCTAAGCTTCATATGTTACGGCGAAAACATGCAAACCTTTGTTGTTAACTGCAGCTTCAACACTGAGGTGCAAAAATGCTTTTCCCGCGGTAACGTCACGATAATAACACATGTTAGTTTCTCACAGCACAGTGTTAAAGTGACAGAGAGCACACAGTGTGTTAGGACGATTTGGAAGTCCAACATTTTCGTGGTTTGGAGAATTCAACTTCTACACAGAACATAAAAAACGTAAGCATGACTGTGTCATCACAGCATGTATAAAAAGGCTGTTTCTGAAGCGTTCTCTCGCTTACGGCCATACCACCCTGAACGCGCCCGATCTCGTCTGATCTCGGAAGCCAAGCAGGGTCGGGCCTGGTCAGTACTTGGACGGGAGACCGCCTGGGAATACCAGGTGCTGTAAGCTTTTGCACTTCAACACACAAATGACAGTTTAAATATTGAAACGAATCTGAGGCACTCTTTTAGCTCATTTTCTAATAGGGTGGTTAGTGAGTCTTGCGCAAAGAGCTCTTCCACTGATGTAGTAATGTCAAATTCTTCAAGCGTTATATCAATATCACTGTACATGCACAGAGCACCTGTAGATGTTTTTGTGCAAACACTCACAACTGTTTATGACGTGAATTTTGCAGCATTAAGTATGCATTATAACTGTGCTGTCATGTGCCGGTATTAAAAAAAAGGAAGGAAGAAACTAATCAATATCCTTCACTCTAAATTGTTTTTTAAATCACAATAAATGGGTTACAGTATCTACATGAACCCTGTTATCGAGGAAGCCTCTCGCTTACGGCCATACCACGCCTGATTTCATCTGATCTCTGAAGCTAAGCGGGGGCGGTCCTAGATAGTAGCATCACCTTCACCTTGCTCCATGTTAGAAACTCCATGATATCGTGTTCCTGCTCAGGGTAGCACACTGCTGCGCATTTATTCAGTATTCTTCGGGACCGCAGTCAGCAGCGAATAAGAATTCAAAGTCGTTGCACATGGGTGGACACTGTGCCCGCTGCACACTACAAGGTTAACAAGTTCCTCACTACTGAGCCCAGACGGACTAGCCATACACATTTCCTACATTTAAAGAATAAATAAGTTTGTGTATTTCCTAAATATTTTGTTCTTGTTGTTTTCCTGTTTTTTGTTTTACACAAAGCAAAAGGCAATCAGGAGCGTTGTCATAAGCTGCCTCCACTGAGTGTGCAGCAGCGCCCTCTGCAGTTTGTGTGTTGAAGTGCAAAAGCTTACAGCACCTGGTATTCCCAGGCGGTCTCCCATCCAAGTACTGACCAGGCCCGACCCTGCTTAGCTTCCGAGATCAGACGAGATCGGGCGTGTTCAGGGTGGTATGGCCGTAAGCGAGGGAGGCCCGCTACAAAAGACCTTTTATACTTGGCAAATGTCACACAGCTTAAACTATAGTATTGTGCTAAGCTTCATATGTTACGGCGAAAACATGCAAACCTTTGTTGTTAACTGCAGCTTCAACACTGAGGTGCAAAAATGCTTTTCCCGCGGTAACGTCACGATAATAACACATGTTAGTTTCTCACAGCACAGTGTTAAAGTGACAGAGAGCACACAGTGTGTTAGGACGATTTGGAAGTCCAACATTTTCGTGGTTTGGAGAATTCAACTTCTACACAGAACATAAAAAACGTAAGCATGACTGTGTCATCACAGCATGTATAAAAGGCTGTTTCTGAAGCGTTCTCTCGCTTACGCCATACCACCCTGAACGCGCCCGATCTCGTCTGATCTCGGAAGCCAAGCAGGGTCGGGCCTGGTCAGTACTTGGACGGGAGACCGCCTGGGAATACCAGGTGCTGTAAGCTTTTGCACTTCAACACACAAATGACAGTTTAAATATTGAAACGAATCTGAGGCACTCTTTTAGCTCATTTTCTAATAGGGTGGTTAGTGAGTCTTGCGCAAAGAGCTCTTCCACTGATGTAGTAATGTCAAATTCTTCAAGCGTTATATCAATATCACTGTACATGCACAGAGCACCTGTAGATGTTTTTGTGCAAACACTCACAACTGTTTATGACGTGAATTTTGCAGCATTAAGTATGCATTATAACTGTGCTGTCATGTGCCGGTATTAAAAAAAAGGAAGGAAGAAACTAATCAATATCCTTCACTCTAAATTGTTTTTTAAATCACAATAAATGGGTTACAGTATCTACATGAACCCTGTTATCGAGGAAGCCTCTCGCTTACGGCCATACCACGCCTGATTTCATCTGATCTCTGAAGCTAAGCGGGGCGGTCCTAGATAGTAGCATCACCTTCACCTTGCTCCATGTTAGAAACTCCATGATATCGTGTTCCCTGCTCAGGGTAGCACACTGCTGCGCATTTATTCAGTATTCTTGGGACCGCAGTCAGCAGCGAATAAGAATTCAAAGTCGTTGCACATGGGTGGACACTGTGCCCCTGCACACTACAAGGTTAACAAGTTCCTCACTACTGAGCCCAGACGGACTAGCCATAGACATTTCCTACATTTAAAGAATAAATAAGTTTGTGTATTTCCTAAATATTTTGTTCTTGTTGTTTTCCTGTTTTTTGTTTTACACAAAAGCAAAAGGCAATCAGGAGCGTTGTCATGAAGCTGCCTCCACTGAGTGTGCAGCAGCGCCCTCTGCAGTTTGTGTGTTGAAGTGCAAAAGCTTACAGCACCTGGTATTCCCAGGCGGTCTCCCATCCAAGTACTGACCAGGCCCGACCCTGCTTAGCTTCCGAGATCAGACGAGATCGGGCGTGTTCAGGGTGGTATGGCCGTAAGCGAGGGAGGCCCGCTACAAAAGACCTTTTATACTTGGCAAATGTCACACAGCTTAAACTATAGTATTGTGCTAAGCTTCATATGTTACGGCGAAAACATGCAAACCTTTGTTGTTAACTGCAGCTTCAACACTGAGGTGCAAAAATGCTTTTCCCGCGGTAACGTCACGATAATAACACATGTTAGTTTCTCACAGCACAGTGTTAAAGTGACAGAGAGCACACAGTGTGTTAGGACGATTTGGAAGTCCAACATTTTCGTGGTTTGGAGAATTCAACTTCTACACAGAACATAAAAAACGTAAGCATGACTGTGTCATCACAGCATGTATAAAAGGCTGTTTCTGAAGCGTTCTCTCGCTTACGGCCATACCACCCTGAACGCGCCCGATCTCGTCTGATCTCGGAAGCCAAGCAGGGTCGGGCCTGGTCAGTACTTGGACGGGAGACCGCCTGGGAATACCAGGTGCTGTAAGCTTTTGCACTTCAACACACAAATGACAGTTTAAATATTGAAACGAATCTGAGGCACTCTTTTAGCTCATTTTCTAATAGGGTGGTTAGTGAGTCTTGCGCAAAGAGCTCTTCCACTGATGTAGTAATGTCAAATTCTTCAAGCGTTATATCAATATCACTGTACATGCACAGAGCACCTGTAGATGTTTTTGTGCAAACACTCACAACTGTTTATGACGTGAATTTGCAGCATTAAGTATGCATTATAACTGTGCTGTCATGTGCCGGTATTAAAAAAAGGAAGGAAGAAACTAATCAATATCCTTCACTCTAAATTGTTTTTTAAATCACAATAAATGGGTTACAGTATCTACATGAACCCTGTTATCGAGGAAGCCTCTCGCTTACGGCCATACCACGCCTGATTTCATCTGATCTCTGAAGCTAAGCGGGGGCGGTCCTAGATAGTAGCATCACCTTCACCTTGCTCCATGTTAGAAACTCCATGATATCGTGTTCCCTGCTCAGGGTAGCACACTGCTGCGCATTTATTCAGTATTCTTGGGGACCGCAGTCAGCAGCGAATAAGAATTCAAAGTCGTTGCACATGGGTGGACACTGTGCCCCCTGCACACTACAAGGTTAACAAGTTCCTCACTACTGAGCCCAGACGGACTAGCCATAGACATTTCCTACATTTAAAGAATAAATAAGTTTGTGTATTTCCTAAATATTTTGTTCTTGTTGTTTTCCTGTTTTTTGTTTTACACAAAAGCAAAAGGCAATCAGGAGCGTTGTCATGAAGCTGCCTCCACTGAGTGTGCAGCAGCGCCCTCTGCAGTTTGTGTGTTGAAGTGCAAAAGCTTACAGCACCTGGTATTCCCAGGCGGTCTCCCATCCAAGTATTGACCAGGCCCGACCCTGCTTAGCTTCCGAGATCAGACGAGATCGGGCGTGTTCAGGGTGGTATGGCCGTAAGCGAGGAGGCCCGCTACAAAAGACCTTTTATACTTGGCAAATGTCACACAGCTTAAACTATAGTATTGTGCTAAGCTTCATATGTTACGGCGAAAACATGCAAACCTTTGTTGTTAACTGCAGCTTCAACACTGAGGTGCAAAAATGCTTTTCCCGCGGTAACGTCACGATAATAACACATGTTAGTTTCTCACAGCACAGTGTTAAAGTGACAGAGAGCACACAGTGTGTTAGGACGATTTGGAAGTCCAACATTTCGTGGTTTGGAGAATTCAACTTCTACACAGAACATAAAAAACGTAAGCATGACTGTGTCATCACAGCATGTATAAAAAGGCTGTTTCTGAAGCGTTCTCTCGCTTACGGCCATACCACCCTGAACGGCCCGATCTCGTCTGATCTCGGAAGCCAAGCAGGGTCGGGCCTGGTCAGTACTTGGACGGGAGACCGCCTGGAATACCAGGTGCTGTAAGCTTTTGCACTTCAACACACAAATGACAGTTTAAATATTGAAACGAATCTGAGGCACTCTTTTAGCTCATTTTCTAATAGGGTGGTTAGTGAGTCTTGCGCAAAGAGCTCTTCCACTGATGTAGTAATGTCAAATTCTTCAAGCGTTATATCAATATCACTGTACATGCACAGAGCACCTGTAGATGTTTTTGTGCAAACACTCACAACTGTTTATGACGTGAATTTTGCAGCATTAAGTATGCATTATAACTGTGCTGTCATGTGCCGGTATTAAAAAAAGGAAGGAAGAAACTAATCAATATCCTTCACTCTAAATTGTTTTTTAAATCACAATAAATGGGTTACAGTATCTACATGAACCCTGTTATCGAGGAAGCCTCTCGCTTACGGCCATACCACGCCTGATTTCATCTGATCTCTGAAGCTAAGCGGGGGCGGTCCTAGATAGTAGCATCACCTTCACCTTGCTCCATGTTAGAAACTCCATGATATCGTGTTCCCTGCTCAGGGTAGCACACTGCTGCGCATTTATTCAGTATTCTTGGGACCGCAGTCAGCAGCGAATAAGAATTCAAAGTCGTTGCACATGGGTGGACACTGTGCCCCCTGCACACTACAAGGTTAACAAGTTCCTCACTACTGAGCCCAGACGGACTAGCCATAGACATTTCCTACATTTAAAGAATAAATAAGTTTGTGTATTTCCTAAATATTTTGTTCTTGTTGTTTTCCTGTTTTTTGTTTTACACAAAAGCAAAAGGCAATCAGGAGCGTTGTCATGAAGCTGCCTCCACTGAGTGTGCAGCAGCGCCCTCTGCAGTTTGTGTGTTGAAGTGCAAAAGCTTACAGCACCTGGTATTCCCAGGCGGTCTCCCATCCAAGTACTGACCAGGCCCGACCCTGCTTAGCTTCCGAGATCAGACGAGATCGGGCGTGTTCAGGGTGGTATGGCCGTAAGCGAGGGAGGCCCGCTACAAAAGACCTTTATACTTGGCAAATGTCACACAGCTTAAACTATAGTATTGTGCTAAGCTTCATATGTTACGGCGAAAACATGCAAACCTTTGTTGTTAACTGCAGCTTCAACACTGAGGTGCAAAAATGCTTTTCCCGCGGTAACGTCACGATAATAACACATGTTAGTTTCTCACAGCACAGTGTTAAAGTGACAGAGAGCACACAGTGTGTTAGGACGATTTGGAAGTCCAACATTTTCGTGGTTGGAGAATTCAACTTCTACACAGAACATAAAAACGTAAGCATGACTGTGTCATCACAGCATGTATAAAAAGGCTGTTTCTGAAGCGTTCTCTCGCTTACGGCCATACCACCCTGAACGGCCCGATCTCGTCTGATCTCGGAAGCCAAGCAGGGTCGGGCCTGGTCAGTACTTGGACGGGAGACCGCCTGGGAATACCAGGTGCTGTAAGCTTTTGCACTTCAACACACAAATGACAGTTTAAATATTGAAACGAATCTGAGGCACTCTTTTAGCTCATTTTCTAATAGGGTGGTTAGTGAGTCTTGCGCAAGAGCTCTTCCACTGAGTAGTAATGTCAAATTCTTCAAGCGTATATCAATATCACTGTACATGCACAGAGCACCTGTAGATGTTTTGTGCAAACACTCACACTGTTTATGACGTGAATTTGCAGCATTAAGTATGCATTATAACTGTGCTGTCATGTGCCGGTATTAAAAAAAAGGAAGGAAGAAACTAATCAATATCCTTCACTCTAATTGTTTTTAAATCACAATAAATGGGTTACAGTATCTACATGAACCCTGTTATCGAGGAAGCCTCTCGCTTACGCCATACCACGCCTGATTTCATCTGATCTCTGAAGCTAAGCGGGGCGGTCCTAGATAGTAGCATCACCTTCACCTTGCTCCATGTTAGAAACTCCATGATATCGTGTTCCCTGCTCAGGGTAGCACACTGCTGCGCATTTATTCAGTTTCTTGGGGACCGCAGTCAGCAGCGAATAAGAATCAAAGTCGTTGCACATGGGTGGACACTGTGCCCCCTGCACACTACAAGGTTAACAAGTTCCTCACTACTGAGCCCAGACGGACTAGCCATAGACATTTCCTACATTTAAAGAATAAATAAGTTTGTGTATTCCTAAATATTTTGTTCTTGTTGTTTTCCTGTTTTTGTTTTACACAAAAGCAAAAGGCAATCAGGAGCGTTGTCATGAAGCTGCCTCCACTGAGTGTGCAGCAGCGCCCTCTGCAGTTTGTGTGTTGAAGTGCAAAAGCTTACAGCACCTGGTATTCCCAGGCGGTCTCCCATCCAAGTACTGACCAGGCCCGACCCTGCTTAGCTTCCGAGATCAGACGAGATCGGGCGTGTTCAGGGTGGTATGGCCGTAAGCGAGGAGGCCCGCTACAAAAGACCTTTATACTTGGCAAATGTCACACAGCTTAAACTATAGTATTGTGCTAAGCTTCATATGTTACGGCGAAAACATGCAAACCTTTGTTGTTAACTGCAGCTTCAACACTGAGGTGCAAAATGCTTTCCCGCGGTAACGTCACGATAATAACACATGTTAGTTCTCACAGCACAGTGTTAAAGTGACAGAGAGCACACAGTGTGTTAGGACGATTTGGAAGTCCAACATTTTCGTGTTTGGAGAATTCAACTTCTACACAGACATAAAAAACGTAAGCATGACTGTGTCATCACAGCATGTATAAAAAGGCTGTTTCTGAAGCGTTCTCTCGCTTACGGCCATACCACCCTGAACGGCCCGATCTCGTCTGATCTCGGAAGCCAAGCAGGGTCGGGCCTGGTCAGTACTTGGACGGGAGACCGCCTGGGAATACCAGTGCTGTAAGCTTTTGCACTTCAACACACAAATGACAGTTTAAATATTGAAACGAATCTGAGGCACTCTTTTAGCTCATTTTCTAATAGGTGGTTAGTGAGTCTGCGCAAAGAGCTCTTCCACTGATGTAGTAATGTCAAATTCTTCAAGCGTTATATCAATATCACTGTACATGCACAGAGCACCTGTAGATGTTTTTGTGCAAACACTCACAACTGTTTATGACGTGAATTTTGCAGCATTAAGTATGCATTATAACTGTGCTGTCATGTGCCGGTATTAAAAAAAGAAGGAAGAAACTAATCATATCCTTCACTCTAAATTGTTTTTAAATCACAATAAATGGTTACAGTATCTACATGAACCCTGTATCGAGGAAGCCTCTCGCTTACGCCATACCACGCCTGATTTCATCTGATCTCTGAAGCTAAGCGGGGCGGTCCTAGATAGTAGCATCACCTCACCTTGCTCCATGTTAGAAACTCCATGATATCGTGTTCCCTGCTCAGGGTAGCACACTGCTGCGCATTTATTCAGTATTCTGGGGACCGCATCAGCAGCGAATAAGAATCAAGTCGTTGCACATGGTGACACTGTGCCCCTGCACACTACAAGGTTAACAAGTCCTCACTACTGAGCCCAGACGGACTAGCCATAGACATTCCTACATTTAAAGAATAAATAAGTTTGTGTATTTCCTAAATATTTTGTTCTTGTGTTTCCTGTTTTTGTTTACACAAAAGCAAAAGGCAATCAGGAGCGTTGTCATGAAGCTGCCTCCACTGAGTGTGCAGCAGCGCCCTCTGCAGTTGTGTGTTGAAGTGCAAAAGCTTACAGCACCTGTATCCCAGGCGGTTCCCATCCAATACGACCAGGCCCGACCCTGCTTAGCTCCGAGATCAGACGAGATCGGGCGTGTTCAGGTGGTATGGCCGTAAGCGAGGGAGCCGCTACAAAAGACCTTTTATACTTGGCAATTCACACAGCTTAAACTATAGTATTGTGCTAAGCTTCATATGTTACGGCAAAACATGCAAACTTTGTTGTTAACTGCAGCTTCAACACTGAGGTGCAAAATGCTTTTCCCGCGGTAACGTCACGATAATAACACATGTTAGTTTCTCACAGCACAGTGTTAAAGTGACAGAGAGCACACAGTTGTTAGGACGATTTGGAAGTCCAACATTTCGTGGTTTGGAGAATCAACTTCTACACAGAACATAAAAACGTAAGCATGACTGTTCATCACAGCATGTATAAAAAGGCTGTTTCTGAAGCGTTCTCTCGTTACGCCATACCACCCTGAACGGGCCCGATCTCGTCTGATCTCGGAAGCCAAGCAGGGTCGGCCTGGTCAGTACTTGGACGGAACCGCCTGGGAAACCAGGTCTGTAAGCTTTTGCACTTCAACACACAAATGACAGTTTAAATATGAAACGAATCTGAGGCACTCTTTTAGCTCATTTCTAATAGGGTGGTTATAGTCTTGCGCAAAGAGCTCTTCCACTGATGTAGTAAGTCAAATTCTTCAAGCGTTATATCAATATCACTGTACATGCACAGAGCACTGTAGATGTTTTGTGCAAACACTCACAACTGTTTATGACGTGAATTTGCAGCATTAAGTATGCATTATAACTTCTGTCATGTGCCGTATTAAAAAAAAGGAAGGAAGAAACTAATCAATATCCTTCACTCTAAATTGTTTTTAAATCACAATAAATGGGTTACAGTATCTACATGACCCTGTTACGAGAAGCCTCTCGCTTACGGCCATACCACGCCTGATTCATCTGATCTCTGAAGCTAAGCGGGGCGGTCCTAGATAGTAGCATCACCTCACCTTGCTCCATGTTAGAAACTCCATGATATCGTGTCCCTGCTCAGGGAGCACACTGCTGCGCATTTATTCAGTATTCTTGGGGACCGCAGTCAGCAGCGAATAAGAATTCAAAGTCGTTGCACATGGTGGACACTGTGCCCCCTGCACACTACAAGGTTAACAAGTTCCTCACTACTGAGCCCAGACGACTAGCCATAGACATTTCCTACATTAAAGAATAAATAAGTTTGTGTATTTCCTAAATATTTTGTTCTTGTGTTTCCTTTTTTGTTTTACACAAAACAAAGGCAATCAGGAGCGTTGTCATGAAGCTGCCTCCACTGAGTGTGCAGCAGCCCTCTGCAGTTTGTGTGTGAAGTGCAAAAGCTTACAGCACCTGGTATTCCCAGGCGGTCTCCCATCCAAGTACTGACCAGGCCGACCCTGCTTAGCTTCCGAGATCAGACGAGATCGGCGTGTTCAGGTGGTATGGCCGTAAGCGAGGAGGCCCGCTACAAAAGACCTTTATACTTGGCAAATGTCACACAGCTTAAACTATAGTATTGTGCTAAGCTTCATATTTACGGCGAAAACATGCAAACCTTTGTTGTTAACTGCAGCTTCAACACTGAGGTGCAAAAATGCTTTTCCCGCGGTAACGTCACGATAATAACACATGTTAGTTCTCACAGCACAGTGTTAAAGTGACAGAGAGCACACAGTGTGTTAGGACGATTTGGAAGTCCAACATTTTCGTGTTGGAGAATTCAACTTCTACACAGAACATAAAAACGTAAGCATGACTGTGTCATCACAGCATGTATAAAAAGGCTGTTTCTGAACGTTCTCTCGCTTACGGCCATACCACCCTGAACGCGCCCGATCTCGTCTATCTCGGAAGCCAAGCAGGTCGGCCTGGTCAGTACTTGGACGGGAGACCGCCTGGGAATACCAGGTGCTGTAAGCTTTTGCACTTCAACACACAAATGACAGTTAAATATGAAACGAATCTGAGGCACTCTTTTAGCTCATTTCTAATAGGGTGGTTAGTGAGTCTTGCGCAAAGAGCCTTCCACTGATGTAGTAATGTCAAATTCTTCAAGCGTTATATCAATATCACTGTACATGCACAGAGCACCTGTAGATGTTTTGTGCAAACACTCACAACTGTTTATGACGTGAATTTGCAGCATTAAGTATGCATTATAACTGTGCTGTCATGTCCGGTATAAAAAAAGAAGAAGAAACAATCAATATCCTTCACTCTAAATTGTTTTTAAATCACAATAAATGGGTTACAGTATCTACATGAACCCTGTTATCGAGAAGCCTCTCGCTTACGGCCATACCACGCCTGATTTCATCTGATCTCTGAAGCTAAGCGGGGCGTCCTAGATAGTAGCATCACCTTCACCTTGCTCCATGTTAGAAACTCCATGATATCGTGTTCCCTGCTCAGGGTAGCACACTGCTGCGCATTATTCAGTATTCTTGGGACCCAGTCAGCAGCGAATAAGAATTCAAAGCGTTGCACATGGGTGGACACTGTGCCCCCTGCACACTACAAGGTAACAATTCCTCACTACTGAGCCCAACGGACACCATAGACATTCCTACATTTAAAGAATAAATAAGTGTATTTCCTAAATATTTGTTCTTGTTGTTTTCCTGTTTTGTTTACACAAAAGCAAAAGGCAATCAGGAGCGTTGTCATGAACTGCCTCCACTGAGTGTGCAGCAGCGCCCTCGCAGTTGTGTGTTGAAGTGCAAAAGCTTACAGCACCTGGTATTCCCAGCGGTCTCCCATCCAAGTACTGACAGGCCCGACCCTGCTTAGCTTCCGAATCAGACAGATCGGCGTGTCAGGGTGGTATGGCCGTAAGCGAGGAGGCCCGCTACAAAAACCTTTTATACTTGGCAAATGTCACACAGCTTAAACTATAGTATTTGCTAAGCTTCATATGTTACGGCGAAAACATGCAAACCTTTGTTGTTAACTGCAGCTTCAACACTGAGGTGCAAAAATGCTTTTCCGCGCGTAACGTCACGATAATAACACATGTTATTTCTCACAGCACAGTGTTAAAGTGACAGAGAGCACACAGTGTGTTAGGACGATTTGGAAGTCCAACATTTCGTGGTTTGGAGAATTCAACTTCTACACAAACATAAAAAACGTAAGCATGACTGTGTCATCACAGCATGTATAAAAGGCTGTTTCTGAAGCTTCTCTCGCTACGCCATACCACCCTGAACGGCCCGATCTCGTCTGATCTCGGAAGCCAAGCAGGGTCGGGCCTGGTCAGTACTTGGACGGGAGACCGCCTGGAAAACCAGTGATGTAAGCTTTTGCACTTCAACACACAAATGACAGTTAAATATTGAAACGGAATCTGAGGCACTCTTTTAGCTCATTTCTAATAGGGTGTTGGAGTCTTGCGCAAAGACTCTTCCACGATGTAGTAATGTCAAATTCTTCAAGCGTTATATCAATATCACTGTACATGCACAGAGCACCTGTAGATGTTTTGTGCAAACACTCACAACTGTTTATGACGTGAATTTTGCAGCATTAAGTATGCATTATAACTTGCTGTCATGGCCGGTATTAAAAAAAAGGAAGGAAGAAACTAATCAATATCCTTCACTCTAAATTGTTTTTAATCACAATAAATGGGTTACAGTATCTACATGAACCCTGTTATCGAGGAAGCCTCTCGCTTACGGCCATACCACGCCTGATTCATCTGATCTCTGAAGCTAAGCGGGGCGGTCCTAGATAGTAGCATCACCTTCACCTTGCTCCATGTTAGAAACTCCATATATCGTGTTCCCTGCTCAGGGTAGCACACTGCTGCGCATTTATTCATATTCTTGGGACCGCAGTCAGCAGCGAATAAGAATTCAAAGTCGTTGCACATGGTGGACACTGTGCCCCCTGCACACTACAAGGTTAACAATCTCACTACTGAGCCCAGACGGACTAGCCATAGACATTTCCTACATTTAAAGAATAAATAAGTTGTGTATTTCCTAAATATTTGTTCTTGTTGTTTTCCTGTTTTTGTTTTACACAAAAGCAAAAGCAATCAGGAGCGTTGTCATGAAGCTGCCTCCACTGATGTGCAGCAGCACCCTCTGCAGTTGTTGTTAAGTGCAAAAGCTTACAGCACCTGGTATTCCCAGGCGTCTCCCATCCAAGTACTGACCAGGCCCGACCCTGCTTAGCTTCCGAGATCAGACGAGATCGGGCGTGTTCAGGTGGTATGGCCGTAAGCGAGGGAGGCCCGCTACAAAACCTTTTATACTTGGCAAATGTCACACAGCTTAAACTATAGTATGTGCTAAGCTTCATATGTTACGGCGAAAACATGCAAACCTTTTTGTAACTGCAGCTTCAACACTGAGGTGCAAAAATGCTTTTCCCGCGGTAACGTCACGATAATAACACATTTAGTTTCTCACAGCACAGTGTTAAAGTGACAGAGAGCACACAGGTGTTAGGACATTGGAAGTCCAACATTTCGTGGTTGGAGAATTCAACTTCTACACAGAACATAAAAAACGTAAGCATGACTGTGTCATCACAGCATGTATAAAAAGGCTGTTTCTGAAGCGTTCTCTCGCTTACGGCCATACCACCCTGAACGCGCCCGATCTCGTCTGATCTCGGAAGCCAAGCAGGGTCGGCCTGGTCAGTACTTGGACGGGAGACCGCCTGGGAAACCAGGTGCTGTAAGCTTTTGCACTTCAACACACAAATGACAGTTTAAATATTGAAACGAATCTGAGGCACTCTTTAGCTCATTTTCTAATAGGGTGTAGTGAGTCTTGCGCAAAGAGCTCTTCCACTGATGTAGTAATGTCAAATTCTTCAAGCGTTATATCAATATCACTGTACATGCACAGAGCACCTGTAGATGTTTTTGTGCAAACACTCACAACTGTTATGACGTGAATTTTGCAGCATTAAGTATGCATTATAACTGTGCTGTCATGTGCCGGTATTAAAAAAAAGGAAGGAAGAAACTAATCAATATCCTTCACTCTAAATTGTTTTTAAATCACAATAAAATGGGTTACAGTATCTACATGAACCCTGTTATCGAGGAAGCCTCTCGCTTACGGCCATACCACGCCTGATTCATCTGATCTCTGAAGCTAAGCGGGGCGTCCTAGATAGTAGCATCACCTTCACCTTGCTCCATGTTAGAAACTCCATGATATCGTGTTCCCTGCTCAGGTAGCACACTGCTGCGCATTTATCAGTATTCTTGGGACCGCAGTCAGCAGCGAATAAGAATTCAAAGTCGTTGCACATGGGTGGACACTGTGCCCCTGCACACTACAAGGTAACAAGTTCCTCACTACTGAGCCCAGACGGACTAGCCATAGACATTTCCTACATTTAAAGAATAAATAAGTTGTGTATTTCCTAATATTTTTTCTTGTTGTTTCCTGTTTTTGTTTTACACAAAAGCAAAAGGCAATCAGGAGCGTTGTCATGAAGCTGCCTCCACTGAGTGTGCAGCAGCCCCTCTGCAGTTTGTGTGTTGAAGTGCAAAAGCTTACAGCACCTGGTATTCCCAGGCGGTCTCCCATCCAAGTACTGACCAGGCCCGACCCTGCTTAGCTTCCGAGATCAGACGAGATCGGGCGTGTTCAGGGTGTATGGCCGTAAGCGAGGAGGCCCGCTACAAAAGACCTTTATACTTGGCAAATGTCACACAGCTTAAACTATAGTATTGTGCTAAGCTTCATATGTTACGGCGAAAACATGCAAACCTTTGTGTTAACTGCAGCTTCAACACTGAGGTGCAAAAATGCTTTTCCCGCGGTAACGTCACGATAATAACACATGTTAGTTTCTCACAGCACAGTGTTAAAGTGACAGAGAGCACACAGTGTGTTAGGACGATTGGAAGTCCAACATTTTCGTGGTTTGGAGAATTCAACTTCTACACAGAACATAAAAAACGTAAGCATGACTGTGTCATCACAGCATGTATAAAAAGGCTGTTCTGAAGCGTTCTCTCGCTTACGGCCATACCACCCTGAACGGCCCGATCTCGTCTGATCTCGGAAGCCAAGCAGGTCGGGCCTGGTCAGTACTTGGACGGGAGACCGCCTGGGAATACCAGTGCTGTAAGCTTTTGCACTTCAACACACAAATGACAGTTTAAATATTGAAACGAATCTGAGGCACTCTTTTAGCTCATTTCTAATAGGGTGGTTAGTGAGTCTTGCGCAAAGAGCTCTTCCACTGATGTAGTAATGTCAAATTCTTCAAGCGTTATATCAATATCACTGTACATGCACAGAGCACCTGTAGATGTTTTTGTGCAAACACTCACAACTGTTTATGACGTGAATTTTGCAGCATTAAGTATGCATTATAACTGTGCTGTCATGTGCCGGTATTAAAAAAAAGGAAGGAAGAAACTAATCAATATCCTTCACTCTAAATTGTTTTTTAAATCACAATAAATGGGTTACAGTATCTACATGAACCCTGTTATCGAGGAAGCCTCTCGCTTACGCCATACCACGCCTGATTTCATCTGATCTCTGAAGCTAAGCGGGGCGGTCCTAGATAGTAGCATCACCTTCACCTTGCTCCATGTTAGAACTCCATGATATCGTGTTCCCTGCTCAGGGTAGCACACTGCTGCGCATTTATTCAGTATTCTTGGGGACCGCAGTCAGCAGCGAATAAGAATTCAAAGTCGTTGCACATGGGTGGACACTGTGCCCCCTGCACACTACAAGGTTAACAAGTTCCTCACTACTGAGCCCAGACGGACTGCCATAGACATTTCCTACATTTAAAGAATAAATAAGTTTGTGTATTTCCTAAATATTTTGTTCTTGTTGTTTTCCTGTTTTTGTTTTACACAAAAGCAAAGGCAATCAGGAGCGTTGTCATGAAGCTGCCTCCACTGAGTGTGCAGCAGCGCCCTCTGCAGTTTGTGTGTTGAAGTGCAAAAGCTTACAGCACCTGTATTCCCAGGCGGTCTCCCATCCAAGTACTGACCAGGCCCGACCCTGCTTAGCTTCCGAGATCAGACGAGATCGGGGCGTGTTCAGGGTGGTATGGCCGTAAGCGAGGGAGCCCGCTACAAAAGACCTTTTATACTTGGCAAATGTCACACAGCTTAAACTATAGTATTGTGCTAAGCTTCATATGTTACGGCGAAAACATGCAAACCTTTGTTGTTAACTGCAGCTTCAACACTGAGGTGCAAAAATGCTTTTCCCGCGGTAACGTCACGATAATAACACATGTTAGTTCTCACAGCACAGTGTTAAAGTGACAGAGAGCACACAGTGTGTTAGGACGATTTGGAAGTCCAACATTTTCGTGGTTTGGAGAATTCAACTTCTACACAGAACATAAAAAACGTAAGCATGACTGTGTCATCACAGCATGTATAAAAAGGCTGTTTCTGAAGCGTTCTCTCGCTTACGGCCATACCACCCTGAACGCGCCCGATCTCGTCTGATCTCGGAAGCCAAGCAGGGTCGGGCCTGGTCAGTACTTGGACGGGAGACCGCCTGGGAAACCAGGTGCTGTAAGCTTTTGCACTTCAACACACAAATGACAGTTTAAATATTGAAACGAATCTGAGGCACTCTTTTAGCTCATTTTCTAATAGGGTGGTTAGTGAGTCTTGCGCAAAGAGCTCTTCCACTGATGTAAGTAATGTCAAATTCTTCAAGCGTTATATCAATATCACTGTACATGCACAGAGCACCTGTAGATGTTTTGTGCAAACACTCACAACTGTTTATGACGTGAATTTTGCAGCATTAAGTATGCATTATAACTGTGCTGTCATGTGCCGGTATTAAAAAAAGGAAGGAAGAAACTAATCAATATCCTTCATCTAAATTGTTTTTTAAATCACAATAAATGGGTTACAGTATCTACATGAACCCTGTTATCGAGGAAGCCTCTCGCTTACGGCCATACCACGCCTGATTTTCATCTGATCTCTGAAGCTAAGCGGGGGCGGTCCTAGATAGTAGCATCACCTTCACCTTGCTCCATGTTAGAAACTCATGATATCGTGTTCCCTGCTCAGGGTAGCACACTGCTGCGCATTATTCAGTATTCTTCGGGACCGCAGTCAGCAGCGAATAAGAATTCAAAGTCGTTGCACATGGGTGGACACTGTGCCCCTGCACACTACAAGGTTAACAAGTTCCTCACTACTGAGCCCAGACGGACTAGCCATAGACATTTCCTACATTTAAAGATAAATAAGTTTGTGTATTTCCTAAATATTTTGTTCTTGTGTTTTCCTGTTTTTGTTTTACACAAAAGCAAAGGCAATCAGGAGCGTTGTCATGAAGCTGCCTCCACTGAGTGTGCAGAAGCGCCCTCTGCAGTTTGTGTGTTGAAGTGCAAAAGCTTACAGCACCTGGTATTCCCAGGCGGTCTCCATCCAAGTACTGACCAGGCCCGACCCTGCTTAGCTTCCGAGATCAGACGAGATCGGGCGTGTTCAGGGTGGTATGGCCGTAAGCGAGGAGGCCCGCTACAAAAGACCTTTATACTTGGCAAATGTCACACAGCTTAACTATAGTATTGTGCTAAGCTTCATATGTTACGGCGAAAACATGCAAACCTTTGTTGTTAACTGCAGCTTCAACACTGAGGTGCAAAAATGCTTTTCCCGCGGTAACGTCACGATAATAACACATGTTAGTTTCTCACAGCACAGTGTTAAGTGACAGAGAGCACACAGTGTGTTAGGACGATTTGGAAGTCCAACATTTTCGTGGTTTGGAGAATTCAACTTCTACACAGAACATAAAAAACGTAAGCATGACTGTGTCATCACAGCATGTATAAAAAGGCTGTTTCTGAAGCGTTCTCTCGCTTACGGCCATACCACCCTGAACGCGCCCGATCTCGTCTGATCTCGGAAGCCAAGCAGGGTCGGGCCTGGTCAGTACTTGGACGGGAGACCGCCTGGGAATACCAGGTGCTGTAAGCTTTTGCACTTCAACACACAAATGACAGTTTAAATATTGAAACGAATCTGAGGCACTCTTTAGCTCATTTTCTAATAGGGTGGTTAGTGAGTCTTGCGCAAAGAGCTCTTCCACTGATGTAGTAATGTCAAATTCTTCAAGCGTTATATCAATATCACTGTACATGCACAGAGCACCTGTAGATGTTTTTGTGCAAACACTCACAACTGTTTATGACGTGAATTTTGCAGCATTAAGTATGCATTATAACTGTGCTGTCATGTGCCGGTATTAAAAAAAGGAAGGAAGAAACTAATCATATCCTTCACTCTAAATTGTTTTTTAAATCACAATAAATGGGTTACAGTATCTACATGAACCCTGTTATCGAGGAAGCCTCTCGCTTACGGCCATACCACGCCTGATTTCATCTGATCTCTGAAGCTAAGCGGGGGCGGTCCTAGATAGTAGCATCACCTTCACCTTGCTCCATGTTAGAAACTCCATGATATCGTGTTCCCTGCTCAGGGTAGCACACTGCTGCGCATTTATTCAGTATTCTTGGGACCGCAGTCAGCAGCGAATAAGAATTCAAAGTCGTTGCACATGGGTGGACACTGTGCCCCTGCACACTACAAGGTTAACAAGTTCCTCACTACTGAGCCCAGACGGACTAGCCATAGACATTTCCTACATTTAAAGAATAAATAAGTTTGTGTATTTCCTAAATATTTTGTTCTTGTTGTTTTCCTGTTTTTTGTTTTACACAAAAGCAAAAGGCAATCAGGAGCGTTGTCATGAAGCTGCCTCCACTGAGTGTGCAGCAGCGCCCTCTGCAGTTTGTGTGTTGAAGTGCAAAAGCTTACAGCACTGGTATTCCCAGGCGGTCTCCCATCCAAGTACTGACCAGGCCCGACCCTGCTTAGCTTCCGAGATCAGACGAGATCGGGCGTGTTCAGGGTGGTATGGCCGTAAGCGAGGGAGGCCCGCTACAAAAGACCTTTTATACTTGGCAAATGTCACACAGCTTAAACTATAGTATTGTGCTAAGCTTCATATGTTACGGCGAAAACATGCAAACCTTTGTTGTTAACTGCAGCTTCAACACTGAGGTGCAAAAATGCTTTTCCCGCGGTAACGTCACGATAATAACACATGTTAGTTTCTCACAGCACAGTGTTAAAGTGACAGAGAGCACACAGTGTGTTAGGACGATTTGGAAGTCCAACATTTTCGTGGTTTGGAGAATTCAACTTCTACACAGAACATAAAAACGTAAGCATGACTGTGTCATCACAGCATGTATAAAAAGGCTGTTTCTGAAGCGTTCTCTCGCTTACGGCCATACCACCCTGAACGGGCCCGATCTCGTCTGATCTCGGAAGCCAAGCAGGGTCGGGCCTGGTCAGTACTTGGACGGGAGACCGCCTGGAATACCAGGTGCTGTAAGCTTTTGCACTTCAACACACAAATGACAGTTTAAATATTGAAACGAATCTGAGGCACTCTTTTAGCTCATTTTCTAATAGGGTGGTTAGTGAGTCTTGCGCAAAGAGCTCTTCCACTGATGTAGTAATGTCAAATTCTTCAAGCGTTATATCAATATCACTGTACATGCACAGAGCACCTGTAGATGTTTTTGTGCAAACACTCACAACTGTTTATGACGTGAATTTTGCAGCATTAAGTATGCATTATAACTGTGCTGTCATGTGCCGGTATTAAAAAAAAGGAAGGAAGAAACTAATCAATATCCTTCACTCTAAATTGTTTTTTAAATCACAATAAATGGGTTACAGTATCTACATGAACCCTGTTATCGAGGAAGCCTCTCGCTTACGGCCATACCACGCCTGATTTCATCTGATCTCTGAAGCTAAGCGGGGGCGGTCCTAGATAGTAGCATCACCTTCACCTTGCTCCATGTTAGAAACTCCATGATATCGTGTTCCCTGCTCAGGGTAGCACACTGCTGCGCATTTATTCAGTATTCTTGGGACCGCAGTCAGCAGCGAATAAGAATTCAAAGTCGTTGCACATGGGTGGACACTGTGCCCCCTGCACACTACAAGGTTAACAAGTTCCTCACTACTGAGCCCAGACGGACTAGCCATAGACATTTCCTACATTTAAAGAATAAATAAGTTTGTGTATTTCCTAAATATTTTGTTCTTGTTGTTTTCCTGTTTTTTGTTTTACACAAAGCAAAAGGCAATCAGGAGCGTTGTCATGAAGCTGCCTCCACTGAGTGTGCAGCAGCGCCCTCTGCAGTTTGTGTGTTGAAGTGCAAAAGCTTACAGCACCTGGTATTCCCAGGCGGTCTCCCATCCAAGTACTGACCAGGCCCGACCCTGCTTAGCTTCCGAGATCAGACGAGATCGGGCGTGTTCAGGGTGGTATGGCCGTAAGCGAGGGAGGCCCGCTACAAAAGACCTTTTATACTTGGCAAATGTCACACAGCTTAAACTATAGTATTGTGCTAAGCTTCATATGTTACGGCGAAAACATGCAAACCTTTGTTGTTAACTGCAGCTTCAACACTGAGGTGCAAAAATGCTTTTCCCGCGGTAACGTCACGATAATAACACATGTTAGTTTCTCACAGCACAGTGTTAAAGTGACAGAGAGCACACAGTGTGTTAGGACGATTTGGAAGTCCAACATTTTCGTGGTTTGGAGAATTCAACTTCTACACAGAACATAAAAAACGTAAGCATGACTGTGTCATCACAGCATGTATAAAAAGGCTGTTTCTGAAGCGTTCTCTCGCTTACGGCCATACCACCCTGAACGCGCCCGATCTCGTCTGATCTCGGAAGCCAAGCAGGGTCGGGCCTGGTCAGTACTTGGACGGGAGACCGCCTGGGAATCCAGGTGCTGTAAGCTTTTGCACTTCAACACACAAATGACAGTTTAAATATTGAAACGAATCTGAGGCACTCTTTTAGCTCATTTTCTAATAGGGTGGTTAGTGAGTCTTGCGCAAAGAGCTCTTCCACTGATGTAGTAATGTCAAATTCTTCAAGCGTTATATCAATATCACTGTACATGCACAGAGCACCTGTAGATGTTTTTGTGCAAACACTCACAACTGTTTATGACGTGAATTTTGCAGCATTAAGTATGCATTATAACTGTGCTGTCATGTGCCGGTATTAAAAAAAAGGAAGGAAGAAACTAATCAATATCCTTCACTCTAAATTGTTTTTTAAATCACAATAAATGGGTTACAGTATCTACATGAACCCTGTTATCGAGGAAGCCTCTCGCTTACGGCCATACCACGCCTGATTTCATCTGATCTCTGAAGCTAAGCGGGGGCGGTCCTAGATAGTAGCATCACCTTCACTTGCTCCATGTTAGAAACTCCATGATATCGTGTTCCCTGCTCAGGGTAGCACACTGCTGCGCATTTATTCAGTATTCTTGGGGACCGCAGTCAGCAGCGAATAAGAATTCAAAGTCGTTGCACATGGGTGGACACTGTGCCCCCTGCACACTACAAGGTTAACAAGTTCCTCACTACTGAGCCCAGACGGACTAGCCATAGACATTTCCTACATTTAAAGAATAAATAAGTTTGTGTATTTCCTAAATATTTTGTTCTTGTTGTTTTCCTGTTTTTTGTTTTACACAAAAGCAAAGGCAATCAGGAGCGTTGTCATGAAGCTGCCTCCACTGAGTGTGCAGCAGCGCCCTCTGCAGTTTGTGTGTTGAAGTGCAAAAGCTTACAGCACCTGGTATTCCCAGGCGGTCTCCCATCCAAGTACTGACCAGGCCCGACCCTGCTTAGCTTCCGAGATCAGACGAGATCGGGCGTGTTCAGGGTGGTATGGCCGTAAGCGAGGGAGGCCCGCTACAAAAGACCTTTTATACTTGGCAAATGTCACACAGCTTAAACTATAGTATTGTGCTAAGCTTCATATGTTACGGCGAAAACATGCAAACCTTTGTTGTTAACTGCAGCTTCAACACTGAGGTGCAAAAATGCTTTTCCCGCGGTAACGTCACGATAATAACACATGTTAGTTTCTCACAGCACAGTGTTAAAGTGACAGAGAGCACACAGTGTGTTAGGACGATTTGGAAGTCCAACATTTTCGTGGTTTGGAGAATTCAACTTCTACACAGAACATAAAAAACGTAAGCATGACTGTGTCATCACAGCATGTATAAAAAGGCTGTTTCTGAAGCGTTCTCTCGCTTACGGCCATACCACCCTGAACGGGCCCGATCTCGTCTGATCTCGGAAGCCAAGCAGGGTCGGGCCTGGTCAGTACTTGGACGGGAGACCGCCTGGGAAACCAGGTGCTGTAAGCTTTTGCACTTCAACACACAAATGACAGTTTAAATATTGAAACGAATCTGAGGCACTCTTTTAGCTCATTTTCTAATAGGGTGGTTAGTGAGTCTTGCGCAAAGAGCTCTTCCACTGATGTAGTAATGTCAAATTCTTCAAGCGTTATATCAATATCACTGTACATGCACAGAGCACCTGTAGATGTTTTTGTGCAAACACTCACAACTGTTTATGACGTGAATTTTGCAGCATTAAGTATGCATTATAACTGTGCTGTCATGTGCCGGTATTAAAAAAAAGGAAGGAAGAAACTAATCAATATCCTTCACTCTAAATTGTTTTTTAAATCACAATAAATGGGTTACAGTATCTACATGAACCCTGTTATCGAGGAAGCCTCTCGCTTACGGCCATACCACGCCTGATTCATCTGATCTCTGAAGCTAAGCGGGGGCGGTCCTAGATAGTAGCATCACCTCACCTTGCTCCATGTTAGAAACTCCATGATATCGTGTTCCCTGCTCAGGGTAGCACACTGCTGCGCATTTATTCAGTATTCTTGGGGACCGCAGTCAGCAGCGAATAAGAATTCAAAGTCGTTGCACATGGGTGGACACTGTGCCCCTGCACACTACAAGGTTAACAAGTTCCTCACTACTGAGCCCAGACGGACTAGCCATAGACATTTCCTACATTTAAAGAATAAATAAGTTTGTGTATTTCCTAAATATTTTGTTCTTGTTGTTTTCCTGTTTTTTGTTTTACACAAAAGCAAAAGGCAATCAGGAGCGTTGTCATGAAGCTGCCTCCACTGAGTGTGCAGCAGCGCCCTCTGCAGTTTGTGTGTTGAAGTGCAAAAGCTTACAGCACCTGGTATTCCCAGCGGTCTCCCATCCAAGTACTGACCAGGCCCGACCCTGCTTAGCTTCCGAGATCAGACGAGATCGGGCGTGTTCAGGGTGGTATGGCCGTAAGCGAGGGAGGCCGCTACAAAAGACCTTTATACTTGGCAAATGTCACACAGCTTAAACTATAGTATTGTGCTAAGCTTCATATGTTACGGCGAAAACATGCAAACCTTTGTTGTTAACTGCAGCTTCAACACTGAGGTGCAAAATGCTTTTCCCGCGGTAACGTCACGATAATAACACATGTTAGTTTCTCACAGCACAGTGTTAAAGTGACAGAGAGCACACAGTGTGTTAGGACGATTGGAAGTCCAACATTTCGTGGTTTGGAGAATTCAACTTCTACACAGAACATAAAAACGTAAGCATGACTGTGTCATCACAGCATGTATAAAAAGGCTGTTTCTGAAGCGTTCTCTCGCTTACGGCCATACCACCCTGAACGCGCCCGATCTCGTCTGATCTCGGAAGCCAAGCAGGGTCGGCCTGGTCAGTACTTGGACGGGAGACCGCCTGGGAATACCAGGTGCTGTAAGCTTTTGCACTTCAACACACAAATGACAGTTTAAATATTGAAACGAATCTGAGGCACTCTTTTAGCTCATTTTCTAATAGGGTGGTTAGTGAGTCTTGCGCAAAGAGCTCTTCCACTGATGTAGTAATGTCAAATTCTTCAAGCGTTATATCAATATCACTGTACATGCACAGAGCACCTGTAGATGTTTTGTGCAAACACTCACAACTGTTTATGACGTGAATTTTGCAGCATTAAGTATGCATTATAACTGTGCTGTCATGTGCCGGTATTAAAAAAAGGAAGGAAGAAACTAATCAATATCCTTCACTCTAAATTGTTTTTTTAAATCACAATAAATGGGTTACAGTATCTACATGAACCCTGTTATCGAGGAAGCCTCTCGCTTACGGCCATACCACGCCTGATTTCATCTGATCTCTGAAGCTAAGCGGGGGCGGTCCTAGATAGTAGCATCACCTTCACCTTGCTCCATGTTAGAAACTCCATGATATCGTGTTCCCTGCTCAGGGTAGCACACTGCTGCGCATTTATTCAGTATTCTTGGGGACCGCAGTCAGCAGCGAATAAGAATTCAAAGTCGTTGCACATGGGTGGACACTGTGCCCCTGCACACTACAAGGTTAACAAGTTCCTCACTACTGAGCCCAGACGGACTAGCCATAGACATTTCCTACATTTAAAGAATAAATAAGTTTGTGTATTTCCTAAATATTTTGTTCTTGTTGTTTCCTGTTTTTTGTTTTACACAAAAGCAAAAGGCAATCAGGAGCGTTGTCATGAAGCTGCCTCCACTGAGTGTGCAGCAGCGCCCTCTGCAGTTTGTGTGTTGAAGTGCAAAAGCTTACAGCACCTGGTATTCCCAGGCGGTCTCCCATCCAAGTACTGACCAGGCCCGACCCTGCTTAGCTTCCGAGATCAGACGAGATCGGGCGTGTTCAGGGTGGTATGGCCGTAAGCGAGGGAGGCCGCTACAAAAGACCTTTTATACTTGGCAAATGTCACACAGCTTAAACTATAGTATTGTGCTAAGCTTCATATGTTACGGCGAAAACATGCAAACCTTTGTTGTTAACTGCAGCTTCAACACTGAGGTGCAAAATGCTTTTCCCGCGGTAACGTCACGATAATAACACATGTTAGTTTCTCACAGCACAGTGTTAAAGTGACAGAGAGCACACAGTGTGTTAGGACGATTTGGAAGTCCAACATTTTCGTGGTTTGGAGAATTCAACTTCTACACAGAACATAAAAAACGTAAGCATGACTGTGTCATCACAGCATGTATAAAAAGGCTGTTTCTGAAGCGTTCTCTCGCTTACGGCCATACCACCCTGAACGCGCCCGATCTCGTCTGATCTCGGAAGCCAAGCAGGGTCGGGCCTGGTCAGTACTTGGACGGGAGACCGCCTGGGAATACCAGGTGCTGTAAGCTTTTGCACTTCAACACACAAATGACAGTTTAAATATTGAAACGAATCTGAGGCACTCTTTTAGCTCATTTTCTAATAGGGTGGTTAGTGAGTCTTGCGCAAAGAGCTCTTCCACTGATGTAGTAATGTCAATTCTTCAAGCGTTATATCAATATCACTGTACATGCACAGAGCACCTGTAGATGTTTTTGTGCAAACACTCACAACTGTTTATGACGTGAATTTTGCAGCATTAAGTATGCATTATAACTGTGCTGTCATGTGCCGGTATTAAAAAAAGGAAGGAAGAAACTAATCAATATCCTTCACTCTAAATTGTTTTTTAAATCACAATAAATGGTTACAGTATCTACATGAACCCTGTTATCGAGGAAGCCTCTCGCTTACGGCCATACCACGCCTGATTTCATCTGATCTCTGAAGCTAAGCGGGGGCGGTCCTAGATAGTAGCATCACCTTCACCTTGCTCCATGTTAGAAACTCCATGATATCGTGTTCCCTGCTCAGGGTAGCACACTGCTGCGCATTTATTCAGTATTCTTGGGACCGCAGTCAGCAGCGAATAAGAATTCAAAGTCGTTGCACATGGGTGGACACTGTGCCCCTGCACACTACAAGGTTAACAAGTTCCTCACTACTGAGCCCAGACGGACTAGCCATAGACATTTCCTACATTTAAAGAATAAATAAGTTTGTGTATTTCCTAAATATTTTGTTCTTGTTGTTTTCCTGTTTTTTGTTTTACACAAAAGCAAAAGGCAATCAGGAGCGTTGTCATGAAGCTGCCTCCACTGAGTGTGCAGCAGCGCCCTCTGCAGTTTGTGTGTTGAAGTGCAAAAGCTTACAGCACCTGGTATTCCCAGGCGGTCTCCCATCCAAGTACTGACCAGGCCCGACCCTGCTTAGCTTCCGAGATCAGACGAGATCGGGCGTGTTCAGGGTGGTATGGCCGTAAGCGAGGGAGGCCGCTACAAAAGACCTTTTATACTTGGCAAATGTCACACAGCTTAAACTATAGTATTGTGCTAAGCTTCATATGTTACGGCGAAAACATGCAAACCTTTGTTGTTAACTGCAGCTTCAACACTGAGGTGCAAAAATGCTTTTCCCGCGGTAACGTCACGATAATAACACATGTTAGTTCTCACAGCACAGTGTTAAAGTGACAGAGAGCACACAGTGTGTTAGGACGATTTGGAAGTCCAACATTTTCGTGGTTTGGAGAATTCAACTTCTACACAGAACATAAAAAACGTAAGCATGACTGTGTCATCACAGCATGTATAAAAAGGCTGTTTCTGAAGCGTTCTCTCGCTTACGGCCATACCACCCTGAACGCGCCCGATCTCGTCTGATCTCGGAAGCCACGCAGGGTCGGGCCTGGTCAGTACTTGGACGGGAGACCGCCTGGGAATACCAGGTGCTGTAAGCTTTTGCACTTCAACACACAAATGACAGTTTAAATATTGAAACGAATCTGAGCACTCTTTTAGCTCATTTTCTAATAGGGTGGTTAGTGAGTCTTGCGCAAAGAGCTCTTCCACTGATGTAGTAATGTCAAATTCTTCAAGCGTTATATCAATATCACTGTACATGCACAGAGCACCTGTAGATGTTTTGTGCAAACACTCACAACTGTTTATGACGTGAATTTTGCAGCATTAAGTATGCATTATAACTGTGCTGTCATGTGCCGGTATTAAAAAAAAGGAAGGAAGAACTAATCAATATCCTTCACTCTAAATTGTTTTTAAATCACAATAAATGGGTTACAGTATCTACATGAACCCTGTTATCGAGGAAGCCTCTCGCTTACGGCCATACCACGCCTGATTTCATCTGATCTCTGAAGCTAAGCGGGGGCGGTCCTAGATAGTAGCATCACCTCACCTTGCTCCATGTTAGAAACTCCATGATATCGTGTTCCCTGCTCAGGGTAGCACACTGCTGCGCATTTATTCAGTATTCTTGGGACCGCAGTCAGCAGCGAATAAGAATTCAAAGTCGTTGCACATGGGTGGACACTGTGCCCGCTGCACACTACAAGGTTAACAAGTTCCTCACTACTGAGCCCAGACGGACTAGCCATAGACATTTCCTACATTTAAAGAATAAATAAGTTTGTGTATTCCTAAATATTTTGTTCTTGTTGTTTCCTGTTTTTTGTTTTACACAAAAGCAAAAGGCAATCAGGAGCGTTGTCATGAAGCTGCCTCCACTGAGTGTGCAGCAGCGCCCTCTGCAGTTTGTGTGTTGAAGTGCAAAAGCTTACAGCACCTGGTATTCCCAGGCGGTCTCCCATCCAAGTACTGACCAGGCCCGACCCTGCTTAGCTTCCGAGATCAGACGAGATCGGGCGTGTTCAGGGTGGTATGGCCGTAAGCGAGGGAGGACCGCTACAAAAGACCTTTTATACTTGGCAAATGTCACACAGCTTAAACTATAGTATTGTGCTAAGCTTCATATGTTACGGCGAAAACATGCAAACCTTTGTTGTTAACTGCAGCTTCAACACTGAGGTGCAAAAATGCTTTTCCCGCGGTAACGTCACGATAATAACACATGTTAGTTTCTCACAGCACAGTGTTAAAGTGACAGAGAGCACACAGTGTGTTAGGACGATTTGGAAGTCCAACATTTTCGTGGTTTGGAGAATTCAACTTCTACACAGAACATAAAAAACGTAAGCATGACTGTGTCATCACAGCATGTATAAAAAGGCTGTTTCTGAAGCGTTCTGTCGCTTACGGCCATACCACCCTGAACGCGCCCGATCTCGTCTGATCTCGGAAGCCAGCAGGGTCGGGCCTGGTCAGTACTTGGACGGGAGACCGCCTGGGAATACCAGGTGCTGTAAGCTTTTGCACTTCAACACACAAATGACAGTTTAAATATTGAAACGAATCTGAGACACTCTTTTAGCTCATTTTCTAATAGGGTGCTTAGTGAGTCTTGCGCAAAGAGCTCTTCCACTGATGTAGTAATGTCAAATTCTTCAAGCGTTATATCAATATCACTGTACATGCACAGAGCACCTGTAGATGTTTTTGTGCAAACACTCACAACTGTTTATGACGTGAATTTTGCAGCATTAAGTATGCATTATAACTGTGCTGTCATGTGCCGGTATTAAAAAAAAGGAAGGAAGAAACTAATCAATATCCTTCACTCTAAATTGTTTTTTAAATCACAATAAATGGGTTACAGTATCTACATGAACCCTGTTATTGAGGAAGCCTCTCGCTTACGGCCATACCACGCCTGATTTCATCTGATCTCTGAAGCTAAGCGGGGGCGGTCCTAGATAGTAGCATCACCGTCACCTTGCTCCATGTTAGAAACTCCATGATATCGTGTTCCCTGCTCAGGGTAGCACACTGCTGCGCATTTATTCAGTATTCTTCGGACCGCAGTCAGCAGCGAATAAGAATTCAAAGTCGTTGCACATGGGTGGACACTGTGCCCGCTGCACACTACAAGGTTAACAAGTTCCTCACTACTGAGCCCAGACGGACTAGCCATAGACATTCCTACATTTAAAGAATAAATAAGTTTGTGTATTTCCTAAATATTTTGTTCTTGTTGTTTTCCTGTTTTTGTTTTACACAAAAGCAAAGGCAATCAGGAGCGTTGTCATGAAGCTGCCTCCACTGAGTGTGCAGCAGCGCCCTCTGCAGTTTGTGTGTTGAAGTGCAAAAGCTTACAGCACCTGGTATTCCCAGGCGGTCTCCCATCCAAGTACTGACCAGGCCCGACCCTGCTTAGCTTCCGAGATCAGACGAGATCGGGCGTGTTCAGGGTGGTATGGCCGTAAGCGAGGGAGGCCGCTACAAAAGACCTTTTATACTTGGCAAATGTCACACAGCTTAAACTATAGTATTGTGCTAAGCTTCATATGTTACGGCGAAAACATGCAAACCTTTGTTGTTAACTGCAGCTTCAACACTGAGGTGCAAAAATGCTTTTCCCGCGGTAACGTCACGATAATAACACATGTTAGTTTCTCACAGCACAGTGTTAAAGTGACAGAGAGCACACAGTGTGTTAGGACGATTTGGAAGTCCAACATTTCGTGGTTTGGAGAATTCAACTTCTACACAGAACATAAAAAACGTAAGCATGACTGTGTCATCACAGCATGTATAAAAAGGCTGTTTCTGAAGCGTTCTGTCGCTTACGGCCATACCACCCTGAACGCGCCCGATCTCGTCTGATCTCGGAAGCCACGCAGGGTCGGGCCTGGTCAGTACTTGGACGGGAGACCGCCTGGGAATACCAGGTGCTGTAAGCTTTTGCACTTCAACACACAAATGACAGTTTAAATATTGAAACGAATCTGAGACACTCTTTTAGCTCATTTTCTAATAGGGTGCTTAGTGAGTCTTGCGCAAAGAGCTCTTCCACTGATGTAGTAATGTCAAATTCTTCAAGCGTTATATCAATATCACTGTACATGCACAGAGCACCTGTAGATGTTTTGTGCAAACACTCACAACTGTTTATGACGTGAATTTTGCAGCATTAAGTATGCATTATAACTGTGCTGTCATGTGCCGGTATTAAAAAAAGGAAGGAAGAAACTAATCAATATCCTTCACTCTAAATTGTTTTTAAAATCACAATAAATGGGTTACAGTATCTACATGAACCCTGTTACCGAGGAAACCTCTCGCTTACGGCCATACCACGCCTGATTTCATCTGATCTCTGAAGCTAAGCGGGGGCGGTCCTAGATAGTAGCATCACCGTCACCTTGCTCCATGTTAGAAACTCCATGATATCGTGTTCCCTGCTCAGGGTAGCACACTGCTGCGCATTTATTCAGTATTCTTCGGGACCGCAGTCAGCAGCGAATAAGAATTCAAAGTCGTTGCACATGGGTGGACACTGTGCCCGCTGCACACTACAAGGTTAACAAGTTCCTCACTACTGAGCCCAGACGGACTAGCCATAGACATTTCCTACATTTAAAGAATAAATAAGTTTGTGTATTTCCTAAATATTTTGTTCTTGTTGTTTTCCTGTTTTTTGTTTTACACAAAAGCAAAAGGCAATCAGGAGCGTTGTCCTGAGCTGCCTCCACTGAGTGTGCAGCAGCGCCCTCTGCAGTTTGTGTGTTGAAGTGCAAAAGCTTACAGCACCTGGTATTCCCAGGCGGTCTCCCATCCAAGTACTGACCAGGCCCGACCCTGCTTAGCTTCCGAGATCAGACGAGATCGGGCGTGTTCAGGGTGGTATAGCGGTAAGCGAGGGAGGACCGCTACAAAAGACCTTTTATACTTGGCAAATGTCACACAGCTTAAACTATAGTATTGTGCTAAGCTTCATATGTTACGGCGAAAACATGCAAACCTTTGTTGTTAACTGCAGCTTCAACACTGAGGTGCAAAAATGCTTTTCCCGCGGTAACGTCACGATAATAACACATGTTAGTTTCTCACAGCACAGTGTTAAAGTGACAGAGAGCACACAGTGTGTTAGGACGATTTGGAAGTCCAACATTTTCGTGGTTTGGAGAATTCAACTTCTACACAGAACATAAAAAACGTAAGCATGACTGTGTCATCACAGCATGTATAAAAGGCTGTTTCTGAAGCGTTCTCTCGCTTACGGCCATACCACCCTGAACGCGCCCGATCTCGTCTGATCTCGGAAGCCAAGCAGGGTCGGGCCTGGTCAGTACTTGGACGGGAGACCGCCTGGGAATACCGGGTGCTGTAAGCTTTTGCACTTCAACACACAAATGACAGTTTACATATTGAAACGAATCTGAGGCACTCTTTTAGCTCATTTTCTAATAGGGTGCTTAGTGAGTCTTGCGCAAAGAGCTCTTCCACTGATGTAGTAATGTCAAATTCTTCAAGCGTTATATCAATATCACTGTACATGCACAGAGCACCTGTAGATGTTTTTGTGCAAACACACAACTGTTTATGACGTGAATTTTGCAGCATTAAGTATGCATTATAACTGTGCTGTCATGTGCCGGTATTAAAAAAAAGGAAGGAAGAAACTAATCAATATCCTTCACTCTAAATTGTTTTTTAAATCACAATAAATGGGTTACAGTATCTACATGAACCCTGTTACTGAGGAAGCCTCTCGCTTACGGCCATACCACGCCTGATTTCATCTGATCTCTGAAGCTAAGCGGGGGCGGTCCTAGATAGTAGCATCACCGTCACCTTGCTCCATGTTAGAAACTCCATGATATCGTGTTCCCTGCTCAGGGTAGCACACTGCTGCGCATTTATTCAGTATTCTTCGGGACCGCAGTCAGCAGCGAATAAGAATTCAAAGTCGTTGCACATGGGTGGACACTGTGCCCGCTGCACACTACAAGGTTAACAAGTTCCTCACTACTGAGCCCAGACGGACTAGCCATAGACATTTCCTACATTTAAAGAATAAATAAGTTTGTGTATTTCCTAAATATTTTGTTCTTGTTGTTTTCCTGTTTTTTGTTTTACACAAAAGCAAAAGGCAATCAGGAGCGTTGTCATGAAGCTGCCTCCACTGAGTGTGCAGCAGCGCCCTCTGCAGTTTGTGTGTTGAAGTGCAAAAGCTTACAGCACCTGGTATTCCCAGGCGGTCTCCCATCCAAGTACTGACCAGGCCCGACCCTGCTTAGCTTCCGAGATCAGACGAGATCGGGCGTGTTCAGGGTGGTATGGCGGTAAGCGAGGGAGGACCGCTACAAAAGACCTTTTATACTTGGCAAATGTCACACAGCTTAAACTATAGTATTGTGCTAAGCTTCATATGTTACGGCGAAAACATGCAAACCTTTGTTGTTAACTGCAGCTTCAACACTGAGGTGCAAAAATGCTTTTCCCGCGGTAACGTCACGATAATAACACATGTTAGTTTCTCACAGCACAGTGTTAAAGTGACAGAGAGCACACAGTGTGTTAGGACGATTTGGAAGTCCAACATTTTCGTGGTTTGGAGAATTCAACTTCTACACAGAACATAAAAAACGTAAGCATGACTGTGTCATCACAGCATGTATAAAAAGGCTGTTTCTGAAGCGTTCTCTCGCTTACGGCCATACCACCCTGAACGCGCCCGATCTCGTCTGATCTCGGAAGCCAAGCAGAGTCGGGCCTGGTCAGTACTTGGACGGGAGACCGCCTGGGAATACCGGGTGCTGTAAGCTTTTGCACTTCAACACACAAATGACAGTTTAAATATTGAAACGAATCTGAGGCACTCTTTTAGCTCATTTTCTAATAGGGTGCTTAGTGAGTCTTGCGCAAAGAGCTCTTCCACTGATGTAGTAATGTCAAATTCTTCAAGCGTTATATCAATATCACTGTACATGCACAGAGCACCTGTAGATGTTTTTGTGCAAACACTCACAACTGTTTATGACGTGAATTTTGCAGCATTAAGTATGCATTATAACTGTGCTGTCATGTGCCGGTATTAAAAAAAAGGAAGGAAGAAACTAATCAATATCCTTCACTCTAAATTGTTTTTTAAATCACAATAAATGGGTTACAGTATCTACATGAACCCTGTTACCGAGGAAGCCTCTCGCTTACGGCCATACCACGCCTGATTTCATCTGATCTCTGAAGCTAAGCGGGGGCGGTCCTAGATAGTAGCATCACCGTCACCTTGCTCCATGTTAGAAACTCCATGATATCGTGTTCCCTGCTCAGGGTAGCACACTGCTGCGCATTTATTCAGTATTCTTCGGGACCGCAGTCAGCAGCGAATAAGAATTCAAAGTCGTTGCACATGGGTGGACACTGTGCCCGCTGCACACTACAAGGTTAACAAGTTCCTCACTACTGAGCCCAGACGGACTAGCCATAGACATTTCCTACATTTAAAGAATAAATAAGTTTGTGTATTTCCTAAATATTTTGTTCTTGTTGTTTTCCTGTTTTTTGTTTTACACAAAAGCAAAAGGCAATCAGGAGCGTTGTCATGAAGCTGCCTCCACTGAGTGTGCAGCAGCGCCCTCTGCAGTTTGTGTGTTGAAGTGCAAAAGCTTACAGCACCTGGTATTCCCAGGCGGTCTCCCATCCAAGTACTGACCAGGCCCGACCCTGCTTAGCTTCCGAGATCAGACGAGATCGGGCGTGTTCAGGGTGGTATGGCCGTAAGCGAGGGAGGCCCGCTACAAAAGACCTTTTATACTTGGCAAATGTCACACAGCTTAAACTATAGTATTGTGCTAAGCTTCATATGTTACGGCGAAAACATGCAAACCTTTGTTGTTAACTGCAGCTTCAACACTGAGGTGCAAAAATGCTTTTCCCGCGGTAACGTCACGATAATAACACATGTTAGTTTCTCACAGCACAGTGTTAAAGTGACAGAGAGCACACAGTGTGTTAGGACGATTTGGAAGTCCAACATTTTCGTGGTTTGGAGAATTCAACTTCTACACAGAACATAAAAAACGTAAGCATGACTGTGTCATCACAGCATGTATAAAAAGGCTGTTTCTGAAGCGTTCTCTCGCTTACGGCCATACCACCCTGAACGCGCCCGATCTCGTCTGATCTCGGAAGCCAAGCAGGGTCGGGCCTGGTCAGTACTTGGACGGGAGACCGCCTGGGAATACCAGGTGCTGTAAGCTTTTGCACTTCAACACACAAATGACAGTTTAAATATTGAAACGAATCTGAGGCACTCTTTTAGCTCATTTTCTAATAGGGTGCTTAGTGAGTCTTGCGCAAAGAGCTCTTCCACTGATGTAGTAATGTCAAATTCTTCAAGCGTTATATCAATATCACTGTACATGCACAGAGCACCTGTAGATGTTTTTGTGCAAACACTCACAACTGTTTATGACGTGAATTTTGCAACATTAAGTATGCATTATAACTGTGCTGTCATGTGCCGGTATTAAAAAAAAGGAAGGAAGAAACTAATCAATATCCTTCACTCTAAATTGTTTTTTAAATCACAATAAATGGGTTACAGTATCTACATGAACCCTGTTATCGAGGAAGCCTCTCGCTCTCTGAAAACACTAAGTCCAGATGAAAAGAATCAACTTTTTGGGATTTTCTTAGCTGGTTGACTGAGCATGCATCAAGACATGAAATAGAATGATCACTTCTATGATTGTTTCAGCAGAGCATTATAATGATGATGGATCTAAACCTTGATTTTCTACTAATGATGATTCAGTTGTCTGGAAGTTGGCCTGAAATTCTCATAACCAACTCTTGCTAGCTCTGTTTAACCAAAGTCTTCATCCAGGCAATGTGCATAAAGCTCTTACTTTAAGATTTTAAAACCACTTCATGTGGTTTCACAAGTGCTTCACTTTCAGTATAATAAAATTCACTGGAGCAGCAACTTATCTTAGTTTATTTAATACATGCTGACAGGCAAACAATGACTGTGCTGCAAGATTAAACACAGTCATGGAGAAAATAATGCAAAAACGTCAAATATACGCTGAATGCAAGTGAGACAAGAAAGTCAGTCTAAAGCATGTTTCCACATTCGCTGAAAATTACCATTTATATTTCATCAAACGTAATGATTTTTTAAGAAAGGAATCCAAAGCAACATCATGATATGATGTATAAAGATCGTAGCGAGTACACATCAGTAGTCAGATCAAACAAACTTTTTAAATTGTACAGGCTGACCATGTGTGTCGCATATGATTTCAATCTTCTTTTTCAGCCAGACCTCTTTGTACCTACAAGGACGGCCGTATTTTCCTCCAGTCAGCCTACAGTACAAAATATCCACTGGTTCAGGGCTTTCATAAACTTGGTAATCAACAAGATATTTTTCATCACAGATTTTTTTTAACGTTGTCAAACGTATCAAAGATGAAGGTATTCGCTCTCTTACAGTGGTTATTGTCATCTCTGATTTTCCTGATGTCACCCTTTTTAACTGAGTAGTCAAAAATCAATCAAATCCACACTAATCTGTCATACAAAGTCAAGGGAAAACAATATTTCAGAATCTACTCTTGTTGGGTTCAGTTAGGATCGTAAGGAGACTGGCAGTGGTAACTCAACTTAAAGAAGGAAAAACCCTCCACTCAGAATGAGACACTGACAACAACTTAAAGGAAAAAAGTGATTTGAGTGTATTCAACATTTAAATGGTCCAACATAGACATGAACAAAACATTTAAATCAATTCAAACATGTAAATATCAACAATGTACAATGTATCACTTCAAGTGTCCATAAATGTATTAGATAGGCTGTCCATTCCAGTTTAGTGCACTTAGTGTTCAGTGTTCTCAGTAAGTGTTAATTGTCTTTAGTCACAGTTTTGCTTTTAGATGCATCAGTTTTTTGTGCTAAGTGGAATCAGATCTGACCCAAAAAAGGAAAAAGTAACAACATAAAGCGTCCTGAGATCTCAGTAAAAAAAAACGTTAATCCTTAAAAAAAAATTGCAAATCGTTGTATCCTACCACCCTCCAAGGAAACAGGTGGCCTTCAGATTGAGAATGTCCTTTCTAGGCACCTCCAGTGGCATCCAGTCCTTAGATGGCACCACTCGGTCCTTGCAGCAGATTTCTACCACAAAAAAAACCAGCCAGGATATTCTTCAAAGAAAACAATTCCGTAGCGCAACACGTTACAGGACTGAATCTCCACACAGCTTTGTGCATCTAGCTCCGTGCAGGCGGATGCAGTGAAAGAAAGTCACCACGCACAGCGCTATGGTGCATTCACGGTACATGGGAAAACTCAGCACTTAACAAAACAGTAACACTTAAAATTAGAATAAAAATACAATACAATTGTCAATAAAATAACCATGGGTTACACTGAATTCAATCAATTCATCGCAAAGTACTTGTGGAAATATGTGCTGGTTTTTGAATTTCGTAACATCTCCATTGGCCTTGGAGTCACCGCAGAGCAGAGTGGCAGAGAGCACCACCAGCAGGAAAACGGAGATCTTCATCGTACTTCTGTTTTAAGATAAACAAAAACAAAGCAAACATACACACAATATTAATGAGAGTAAGCAAGTATTGTAAGTAAATCAGCATTTTTTGTTGGTTTCTCGATCATTTTACCATTTGAACATGCTTGCACACTAAAACATATAAATTGGATGAGCTTCACCAACGCTTCAATTTAAAATGAGTAGAGGTGTCTCACCTGTTCCTCCTTTTAAAATGAGCTGAAGAGTGAGTGCCTGGCTTGAGCACCTGTGGTGTCTGACAGGAGTCAGCTGAATGAGACAGCAGATCTTTAGTAAACAAAATTCTCTGGAAGTTAAGATTGGTTGCATTAAGTTCTTATATATAATGTAAAAATCATATATGCATATTGGCAATTATACATAAATTTAAAGAAATCAAGAATCAAGGTGATGTCATATGGCTCAGTCCATATATGGGAGGTGATGAAGTTTTCTTTTTTCTTTTTCTATTTTTTTTCTTCTTGTCTTAAGCCAGTGGTTCCCAAACTTTTTTTGCCAGGCCCCCCTTTTTTACAAGAAAAATGTTCGCGCCCCCCACCCCCGCACAAACACATCCTCCAAACACACACACCCATATTTTGTTTACAAACTCCATTGCGGTTTATTTCACACCTCAAACATTTAGTAAACAATTAAGCAAATACAAGTAAATGGCAATAAATTACAGGTAGTAATAAAATATACTACTAACTCTTTGTCCACACCTACACGGGTATTTTTGAAAACGCAGCTGTTTCTATGCGTTTGGGCCTTTCGTCAACAGGTTGTTTTTTTCCTGTGTAATAATATTCAACATTGCTATCAATACATTTTTCAAAAAATGCCTCTCTGTGCAAAATGAGTTCAAAAACAAAAACAGCTGTGGGATACTGTTTGTCCGTGATTTGAACCGGGGAAACAAATCGTGGCAGGATCAGCCTGATATTATTTGTATCCCACTTTAACTTTACTGCATAAAGAGCTAACATCTCCAAAATGTCAGGAGTAGTTAGTCATTACAACAAGTGTTTGTGAACTAAAAATCAAGAATGTGGGATACTGTTTGTCCGTGATTTGGAGAGCCCAGCGCTGCTCCCGACGCAGGGAAAACTAATTTTGCAGGGGAGACCTGCCTCGGCACTTGTGCAGGTGAAGCCAAAGGGAAGATATGCTTCACCATATTTTCTAGTCTTTGGCTTGGAAGGAAGTTGGTTTGGAAACATATTTGGCGATGCTTCATCTCCTGCTTTGCGTTTGTGTGGGAGCCCCGCCAAAAATCTGTCCATTATGCTAGCAGTGTCCAAGCGTTCTTCTTTTCTTTTTTTTCTTTTCATACCGCGCCCCCCCTGCAATGGCTCTGCGCCCCCCTTAGGGGGCGGGCCTCACACTTTGGGAACCTCTGTCTTAAGCAGACTAAAATTGAACACCCACTAAAGTTAAATTGGTCAAAGTTTTCGGTTGTTTATATCCACAGTGGAACTTTTTCATGTCTGCAGACATGAATCCCTAATTTAAAGCCAATGAATGATCCTAAATATACTGCTAATATAAGCTATTAAGCCATTCAATATACCTGTTCAGTATTAAAAGAATGCTACACAGTGCATGAATGTGGATACAAACAAAAATCAGCTACAACTAACTTTGATTAATGTTGATACTATAACTTTTAGCTACTAACAAACAGGATAACATGCTTTGAAACTTTTGCAGATGCACATTTTTGACTTTATAACACCCACTTATCACAGATCTGTCCTTAGTGTTGTGTGCTTATGTATCAAGTGATTTTTTGGCAGCATTTTCTCAAAGCTTTTATTTTGAAATTGAAGCATTTAAAAAAAATCAAGCATGTTTAATCACCACTTGTAAGTGCTTCTGCAACTTACATGTGATCTATGATTGATATTAGCAGGAAGTGCAGAGAAACCACCTAAAAAATAAAAAAATAAACAGAAGAGTGCTGATATCAGCACTCTTCTGTTTATTTTTTTCTTTCTTTTTGGCAGGAGTTAAACCGAGTTTAGGAGAAAACAAGAAGCAAACTGTCTGGATAGTGAATGTGCCCTGAAAAGTGTAGCAGTAAAGAGTGCTGTGTAAGCTTGTGCCTCTACAGTGTTTTAAATGCTTAACTCAAAAGTTCTTACCAAATGAGGAATTGAAATTAGAGATGGCACGATACCACTTTTTTATGTCCGATACCGATACCGATATCAGAAATTTGGATATCTGCCGATACCGATATGAATCCGATATAGTGTTTTTTAATCAATAAAACTGTTTTTTTAATATCTTGCTGCATTTTGTATAAGTTCATACTCAAGTTTAAATAAACAACAACACTAAAGCTATTCTGTTATACCTGTATGTAAAAAATACACTGCGCCCCAAATATTTCATAGTTCAGCAACACTGATCAATCTAATAAACTTAAACCTGCTCCATCCTCCCTATTCTGGTATTTTAAAGAGTACTTAGCAGAAATGTTAAGCAACCTAAATAATAGGGTTGCAAACTCCCAGCAAAAGAAAATAGGGAACCACCCCCCACCCTCCACCTCATGATGCTTAATCGATGTAATCAACTTTAATTTAATGCAGGGTGAAAAAAAAATGCACAGAAATAAATTATTTTTCAAGAATAATTAAATAGATTCAACATCTTTCTTCAACAGAATTGCAGACTGCACAGATGGTACCTTCCCAAAGGAAAAAGTACTATAGCTTACTAGGGTATATTAGCCTTAATAGTTACTATATACAATAATGGACTTCTATACATTTTACATCAGATTAAAACTTTGGGTGTAAGATTCAGATAATTATTCATTAAAAGCTAGACATTTTAAATGAGAATAAGAAAGAAAAGTATGTCTTTGTGCCCCCTTTTCCCTGTTAATGCCCTATCGGCCCCCCTGGCTAAACTTTGCTAGATCCGCCCCTGCACAGTTACCAGCCGTCAGCTATGTAGAAAAAGATCCTGGTTTAGAAAGTAATATTAAATAAATTCTAACAACAGCTTAACAAGCTTAAACGTGCTGGTTTCCTCTTTCTGGTGCAAAGTGGGCCAAAAACAAAGAAGAGAGACGGACTGGCGACAGAAAAGCCGATCAGCTGATCATTAATCAGTTTCACGATTGAAGTAGCGCAGGAGAGGGAGAGAGAGGGGCAGTCGCTCCATATATCGGTTGTTAAGCTTAATGCGGGAATGCTTTACAAACATTCAGAGATGAACTTACACACTTGCTTTACTTCTCTCTGGGATAACTTCCTCGGAGGTGAAATGCTGGTTTGGTAGCGAGGCTACAAATACACACAGCCGCTCTATCTAAACTTTCAAATTTTTGAGTGCTGAAAGCAGAAATCTTTCTACTTGTGAACAGTGTGTTCCTAAAAATGAAATATCTTCCTTTTTAATCTGTAAATAGGTGTTCCACAGGGTTCTGTTCTCAGTCCACTTCTATTTAGTTTATAAATAAATGATCTACCACAGTCATGCTTTGAGATGTATGTCAGTGTTATATTATTATCAGACAGGAATGCCTTATCTGTGTCTTCTTAAAGTAAAAGCTGTCAGTTTGCTTTTCTTCCAAGGTTCAGTCGTCAAAAGAAGCCATCAAGATAAATTTAAACATTAACAGGCAATCCGTTGAACAGGTGTCTGATGTTTTAAATTATTTTAAATATTACGTTGAAAATTTAGGACCAAATGAAAAAGACGACCAAGGTTGCAAAAAGCAAACTTACATACATTTAAACATATTATTAGATTGTTTGTCATTTATTGCTTTTCTTTCTTTAAAAAAAAAAATTGAATTAACTTAAATTAAATTAAATGTAACTTCTGGTCACAAACAGCATCCACAACAGCTACAGCCTTTATGAAGAAACACAAAACCATTATTTGATACCTTCTTTGTTCTAAGTCTGTGATGAAAACAAGGGAGGTAATGGTGGGCAAGGGATAGACCATTTTCATCCCATTTTTCCTAAAATTCAATTGTATTGTATTGATTTGTATCTACTACAATCCTACAATACAATATGTAGCTGTTGCAGTGAGCATGCAATTTATTGAAAACAACGCTTAAGCTGAAATAGGCTGTTTTACAGCTGATCAAAAGTTTAGGACCACATGCCTTTAAAAGGCCAAATCTGTGCAAAAATGTGGATTCATCATTATTTTCTGACAGGTAGTCACACTGTCATGATGTTCAGATGGCAAAACCAAAAAAAAACCTGGGTTGTTGCATAAGAAGGGTCTCTTGCAGTGCGCCATTGCTGCTGATGTGGGACGTAGTAAGACAGTCATTTGGAAAAATATGGTTTTTTGCCATTTTTTTAAGTGGTCTTAAACTTTTAATCGGGGCTGTACCTCAATTTGGCAGCAGTTCACTGGAACTGGAAGCTACATATGAGGATTGTAGTAGATACAAATCAATACAATACAATTGAATTTGAGAAATAATGGGATGAAAATGGTATATCCCTTGCCCACGATTACCTTGGTCTTAAACTTTTGATCAGGACTGTATAACACTCATCTCCACATCTTTTATCTGCTTAATTTGTAATGATGAGCAGACAGGCTTCAGTTGGCAATGAAACTGATGGTTAGTAAGTTTTCCAGTTACCTTTGTGAATGGGGGACAATGAATAAAAATGGATAAATAGTCAATATTAACCCATTTAAGACATCATGTTGCTTTCACAGTATCTGATCAGTTAGCTGCAGAAGAAAGTTATTAGTCTTTTTTTTAAACATAGTGATAAAATCATGCTGATGAGTGAATTCTGATAAGTTAACAGAAACTATTACCAAACCTCCTCCCAGAGAACAGATTAAACAGAAACAGATTAAAAGTCACACTAAGCTTTTTTTTTGTGTGGACATTTTCAAGCAAAGGAATTAAACTTTTGAAATAGGGTAATTCCCAAACAAATCTTTACCTTTTTAGATGTTTGGTAAAGACAGGCACATAAACTATATTAAAGACTAATATTTTTAAATTTAATTCAGAAAGCGGTCATTCAGTAGTTTGCTATTTGATTATTATAAAGTGGTTTTATTTAGACCACCACCCAATGTAAGGTTTATGACACAGCTGCCCTAAATGAACAGTATTGGTAATTAAGATAACAATTTTTAATGTTTCTTTAATGGTTATTTCACCAGTATGTACAAACAATTATATCATTAATGCTAAAATATAAACTTTGTTATCCATTAATTTTTTTTTACTGTTATAACTGACTGTTTAAAAAAAATTATTTTGTTCATTTTTTGTTTTTATCTTCTGTGTTAAGCACATTGGGTTGGTGTTTAACGAAATGTGCTATAGAATAAAATTGCCATTGCCATTAGTGTTTTTTGTTGTTGGTAGAGATACTAAACTACAGCAAGCAAAAGAATGACAAAAAGCTGATGTCACCTACTTGAAACTTAACAACAAAATCAAATGGCTCAGTAGTATGTTCACTAATCTCCCGTCCAGTTTGTGAAATGAAAAGAGAATTAAACACCATGAACAACTTGGACTGGTTTCATGTGCCTCATCTTTTACCTACAGTAAAGCGCTGTGCTATTAGTACATCTCAATGACACTGTTTCTCAAGAAAGGCTACAGGAAGGCTACAATCTGATCAATGAACCGCAGTGGAAAGTTAATATATATATATATGTAGCAGCAATTAAAATGATACTGATAAGTAATTGCTGAGAATTTTGACACAACTTTTATCTACTTTTCTTTGAGGCAGTGTGATTAAATTTATCACACTATTTATACTAACAAAATAACTAGCAATTTCTTTGACAATTTGACCTTTTATAACTTTTTAAAGCAAAGATGTCTTTTATCATCTGAAATAATATTTTTTGCTTTGTTTGGTCAGAAAAACACTTGCACATGGCTAATATATAATGTTTTTAAAACAATAATAACATTATCTATGATTTTATTAGAAAGTCATGCTGACACAGAAGGAGTCATGGCTACAAGATATGCCCCAGAAAGTTCACTTAAAATGCACTTTCTGATGTTTGCTCCACTGACTATATTCAGTTCAGTTTCAGGTTTATTTATATACTGCCAAACTGCGACAACCCTCACTTCAAGGTACTTTATGCTGTAAGATAAGGACCTGACAGTATTCTGGAGTAATCCAAGCACTTTGTGCCAGTGGAAAGGGAAAAACTCCCTTTTAACAAGAAACATATATGAAAAATATGCCATGACCAATTTGGAGTGAGGGGAAAGAGAAGAGATAAATGAAAAGACAAAAGGCACACAATTTTAATGACATGCTGTGGTGGTATATAAACACCTGGGGCATGAACAGAGGTCACTGGTATAGAAGTGCTCAGTACATCACATGAAGTCCTGCAACAGTCTGACCCTACTGCAGTATAACCAAGGGAGGATTCAGGGTCACCTGATCCAACGCTAACTATTTGAAAGAAAGGAAAGTTTTAAGCGCAATATTAAAAGTAGAGATGGTGTCTGTCTCTCGATTCCAAATGGGAAGCTGGTTCCAGGGAGCCAATGAAGATTGGCTAATAAAGGAGAAAGGCTCGCTCTTTCTAGTCCCTGTCAGTACTCTTGCTGAGCATTTTAAATCAACTGAAGGCTTTTCAGGGAGTTTGTAGGACATCCTGATAATAACAAATTACAGTAGTCCAGCCTAGAAGTAGTAAAAAATAATGGACTAGTTTTCCCTCTGTGACAGGATGTTTCAAATTGTAGAGTTGTTGACCAAAGGAAAGAAAGCAGTCCTACATATTTGTTAATTATGGACATTGAAGCACATATTTTGTCAAAAATTTCCCAGTTGCTCACAGTGTTGCTGGAGGCCAAGTAAGTATCTTACAAGTCACCATGTTTTTAAGGGTTTTAGGGCTGAGTACAAGAACCTCAGTTTTATCTGAATTTAGAAGCAGAAGATCAGAGGTCATCCAGGCCTTTATGTCTTTAGACATTTCTGCAGTTTCACTAATTGGTGAGTGTTACCTAGCTTCATGGATAGATAAAGTAATAATAATACTTAAGGGAAACATGTATAATGCAAAAAGTAGTGGTTCTAGCACAGAACCCCGTGGAACTCCTTGACTAACATTCATGTGTGAAGAAGACACATGGTTCATATGGTTCAAGATACTGGCGTGCATATCTTTTAATATCAATGTATTAATCTGTAGTAAAAGATCGTAGTCAGTGGTATCAAACACTGCAATGAGGTCTTATAGGACAAGAACAGAGATGAGTCCATCATCAGAGGCGATTAGATCAATCGCAACCTTCAGCAGTGGTCAGTAAAGCACTCCAGATCCTGACCTCATCTACTACAACTACTCTTCCAAAATAAGAGGAAAGTTTGAGATTGCTCTATAATTAGCTAAGACAGCTGAATCAACTAAAGGCATTTTAGTATTTTTATTGAGCTCCAGTATTTATATCTTCAGTGACGTTGATTCTGATGGTGGTGATGGCCGTACTCTTCAAACAGTTCGGTCTGTTTTGGTGTTATTATAAAGTCTTAGTCTTTCAAAAATAATCTAAGAACAGAGAGTTTGGTACAGAAAGGGATTTCCATTTTAAACATCTCAAATATTTTGTAACATCTTTCAAAAACCTGCATGTTTGCAAGATTGAAAGATTAAAATGAGCTAAAATACAAGGATACAAACTCATGACATGACCATCAGGACCAACAACCACACACGTCTGAAAAACTGTGTGGCTTCCTCCTGGCTCTAATTCATTTTTTTCCCACAAATGAAAGAAAGGTGATTTAAGACTGGAAGGGTCACTGTGCTCAGGATGAACTTCAGTTTGTTACCTTGACCAGGTCTAAGCACCAAAATACAATGAGCTGCTGTGACTGGCTGATTAGATATTCGCATTGATAAGCAGTTGAATAGCCATGCCTAACGAAGTGGCTGGTGGGTTGATATACACTGAGCTGTAAAATATAAAAGTTAAATAATCGGCCCCCTCTAAAAAAAAAAGAAAAAAGAAGCAAATACGATACAAAGAAAAACAAATATATATTAAAATAGCCAATGAGTTAATACAGTGGTTCCCAAACTTTTTTTGCCAGGCCCCCCTTTTTTACAAGAAAAATGTTCGCGCCCCCCCACCCCGCACAAACACATCCTCCAAACACACACACCCATATTTTGTTTACAAACTCCATTGCGGTTTATTTCACACCTCAAACATTTAGTAAACAATTAAGCAAATACAAGTAAATGGCAATAAATTACAGGTAGTAATAAAATATACTACTAACTCTTTGTCCACACCTACACGGGTATTTTTGAAAACGCAGCTGTTTCTATGCGTTTGGGCCTTTCGTCAACAGGTTGTTTTTTTCCTGTGTAATAATATTCAACATTGCTATCAATACATTTTTCAAAAAATGCCTCTCTGTGCAAAATGAGTTCAAAAACAAAAACAGCTGTGGGATACTGTTTGTCCGTGATTTGAACCGGGGAAACAAATCGTGGCAGGATCAGCCTGATATTATTTGTATCCCACTTTAACTTTACTGCATAAAGAGCTAACATCTCCAAAATGTCAGGAGTAGTTAGTCATTACAACAAGTGTTTGTGAACTAAAAATCAAGAATGTGGGATACTGTTTGTCCGTGATTTGGAGAGCCCAGCGCTGCTCCCGACGCAGGGAAAACTAATTTTGCAGGGGAGACCTGCCTCGGCACTTGTGCAGGTGAAGCCAAAGGGAAGATATGCTTCACCATATTTTCTAGTCTTTGGCTTGGAAGGAAGTTGGTTTGGAAACATATTTGGCGATGCTTCATCTCCTGCTTTGCGTTTGTGTGGGAGCCCCGCCAAAAATCTGTCCATTATGCTAGCAGTGTCCAAGCGTTCTTCTTTTCTTTTTTTTCTTTTCATACCGCGCCCCCCCTGCAATGGCTCTGCGCCCCCCTTAGGGGGCGGGCCTCACACTTTGGGAACCTCTGAGTTAATGCAATAGTTAAGTTAACCCCTTACATAAAAGTTGCACTTCAATCACAATCTTGATTGTTTTTTAAAATCCACTGCGGTGGCGTAGAGAGGCCAGACTACAAACATTTTCAAATATTCACAAATATTCAAATATTTACAGATATGACTGTGAAAAGCTGATGAACACAACTGCTTTCTGTGTGTGTTATTGTACTGGTTGGCAATAAATAGTTCTATCTACAGCGATGCTTTAAGAATTGCAGTGTTTTTCTTAAAAAAAGGTGAAAATAGCTATCTGGAACCCTCTGTCTCATCAGTAATTTTGGCCACTGATTACATTGTTTTAACACATTTTTTAAGTGGGATGGAGAGAACTTGTTTTCTTTTTACCCAGAAAAAATCATCGCTACAAGATGAGGGGTGGCATCAAACTGTTGGTAAAAATAAGACCTTTCATATTGTGTAACTTTTGATCAGCCACCCATCCCAGGTGACCCTTGAAAGTTTACTGGCAGATGTTGTCCTTTTACAAGAGACCCACAGACCTCTTAGAGGTTCGAATGAACTTAAAACACCTGAGTTTCCTAATGTGTTCTCAGCTTGTTATAATTCTAGACAAAGGGGAGTAGCAATTTTAATCCATAAAAAAATTAATTTCACAGTTCTCGATACAGTTATAGATCCAGAGGGCAGATTCTTAATCATTAAACTATCTATACTTGATAAAAAGCTATCTATTGTAAGCAGTGTTGGTCAAGTTACTTGAAAAAAGTAATCAGTTACTAACTACTGATTACTTCCCCCAAAAAGTAATCCCGTTACTTTACTGATTACTTATTTTCAAAAGTAATTAATTACTTAGTTACTTAGTTACTTAGTTACTTTTTAAAAACACGATTTACAACCTGAATAGGTGATAAAGCGATAGATCTTTCAGCCCAATTCTACTTTTTCTGCATAATCCATCATACAAAATGTAATCAAATGGAAAAGTCTCTTTTTTAAACTTGTTTTATTAGTTTTAATCTTTTAACTTTATGCATCAAGCAAAAATTAAATTATATGCAACATTCTCTGACTGGAAGAAATTTGTTTAACATTTAAACCTATTTTCTGCACATTCCAGCATATAAAATAAAATATTTTTTTGTGTTTACACTCACTCTTTCAAATAGATGCAAGTAAAACACAGCAGAAAATAAATAAAATCAAAGACTAGTGCTCCTGTTGCTCTATTTTCACCTGTAAAGCAGGACTGGGGTAGGCGGAGGTTTACCCTGGTGCAGGTGCTGCAGCGGTCAGTGGAAGAATCCGCGAGTTTCTCTGTGAATTTCACATTACGTTGTAGTACACTCGGTGCTTGCTTGGAAGTTTAGGGGTTTTTTCGCTGTAAAAAGAAGTTTTCTTCCCACGCACAACGGACACTAATGTTTTTGTCACTTTTTATGGAATCAAACTCAAAATAAGGTCAGTACTTCCACGCTTTAAACGCTGCATGCTACACTCTGTCCCGCACTGGATATATAGGTCGTGTCCAAATTCATGGGCTGCATCCTCCTGAGGCCGCATTTGTAGACCGATTACGTCACAGCGACGCGCCGAAGGCTGTCCAAATTCATAGGCTGCTCCGAATGCAGCCGACAAATGGGTCCTCATTTTCTCCGAATTTGAGGATGGGTCTGATGTATCCTTCTTTGCCCACCATATCCCAGAATTCATAGCGCGGCCCAGCCAAACTCTAGTTTCCGGTAATGGCGGCCGGTACTACGTTTTAAAATTACTCTTATTAATTTTTCTGGGTCACAAAATAAACTTTTAACATATTTTCAGGCGAGAAAGTAGCTGTGTAAACATCAAATACCTGCTCGGTTTATCAAGATATCGCATATTTGGAAAAGTGCTTCGACGTTTTCGGAGACGTCTGTTACCCACCAGCTCGATAGCTAGCCGGGAGCTCGACGGTCACTGAAGCCGCAGAGAACGGCACAACTCCCGGCACATCATTTTCAGATCACCGCGGACTTTCACTACTCGGGTTAAACGTAGTATATAAGTACCTGAGACAACCTGAAAATGTTATTGTTTGGCTTTTTCAGTGTTTTGTTTGTTCGTGAGTAAATCGGTTTGGCTGAGATTAAAGTTATTAGATTAGATTAGATAAAATAAAACTTTATTAATCCTCCGAGTGGGTTCCTCCTTGGTTTTTATACAGCTGACTAAACGTCAAACAGAAAACTGATTAAACAGAAGTGTGAGATGGTCGAGAATTTATGCCAGTGTACTGTTATATTTTACATAGCAAGGAGCAGACGGCCGAGTTTATTAAACTCCACCGAGACAGCAGTGACGTTAATCAGAAGGCTAGACCGTCCAATTTCACTGCCGTTTACTTCTGGCCTACCCGACCGTCTGAGGACCCGGCCCACTTAGATTGCGAAGGCCGGGTCCTCAGGAGGATGCAGCCCATGAATTTGGACACGACCATTATGATCTGCAGACAGCTGTTGTCACGAATGTCGCACTCGCTTACGTCACTGTCATGAGACGTTCTCGCAAAAAATCACGGTTTTAGTAACGCAGTAACGCAGTGTTCCTACGTGAAAGTAACGGTAATCTAATTACCGTTTTTGCAATAGTAATCCCTTACATTACTCGTTACTTGAAAAAAGTAATCAGATTACAGTAACGCATTACAAGTAACGCGTTACTGCCCATCTCTGATTGTAAGTGTATATGGTCCAAATGTTGATGATCCCTCATTCTTTCACAGTTTTTTCAGTGCACTCTCTGAACACTTAGATGGCACACTTGTTCTTGGAGGTGACCTCAACCTTGGACTAAATGAAAAAATGGATAGGCTCAATACAGCAGGAACTCAGCGTAATTGGCAGTCCACAAATATAATCAAACAGTATATGAGCGACTTTGGTCTTTGCGATGCATGGCGCTCCCTTCACCCCACCAGTAAGGAATATACTTTTTTCTCACATGTTCATCGCTCCTACTCTCATCTGGATTATTTTTTGGTCAGCAGCTCACTGCTGAGTGACATTTCAGACACTGAGATTCACCCTATAGCTGTCAGCGATCATGCTCCTGTATCTTTAGCACTAATGCACAAGAATAATACTACGCCAAGTAAAAACTGCAGATTTAATAGATCACTGCTTAAAGATGAAGACTTTATTAAATATTTTAAAAAAGAGTGGACTTCATATTTAGACTTCAATGACACTCCTGGAACATCAGCTTCTGTTCTATGGGAAGCAGGGAAAGCTGTGATGAGAGGTAAAATAATTTCTTTCTCATCACATAAAAAGAAAAAAGAAAACAAAAATATTCAGGAATTAGAAAAAATCATCAAATCACTAGAAGAAGCCTACGCGTCCCACCAAGATGGGGAAACATTGAACAAAATACGCAAAACAAAACTAGAATTAAATGAGATAATTGATAAAAAAACAAAATTGTTAGTACAAAGACTACGCTTACAAAATTATGAACATAGTAATAAATCCGGTCAATTTCTAGCAAACCAGCTAAAAATAAATAAATAAAAAACAACTATATGTGCTGTTCAAGATTCATCTGGGAACACAATATATGACCCTGAAAGAATAAACAACATTTTTAGGGATTTCTATAAAATGTTGTATTCACCACAAATAAACCCATCTAAAAAGGAATTTGATCAGTTTTTAGACAACATAACTCTCCCAAAATTATTAGACTCTCAAGCAATGGCACTGGATTCGCCACTGACATCAGGTGAACTCCAGGAAGCCCTGATAAGTATGCCCAATAATAAGGCTCCAGGTCCAGACGGCTTTCCTGCAGAATTCTACAAAGAATTCTGGATGATTCTAGCACCAGTTTTTTACAGAACGTTGTTGGAAATCAAAGAAAAGGGCAGATAAATAAACAATAAAAGGTGAATCAAATAGACCATTACGGCAAGGCTGGGATGGTCCATTTGGTAAAGTAAATCCGTTGGGCATCTTTCTTCGCCTTTAGACAATAATTCTGATGGCAAAAGAGCCAAACGGGACAGGCAAAAAAAAAGAAAAAAAAGAAAAAAGAAAGTTTACTGGAAATGTACTTCAACTCGTCTTCCTTAAATCATTACAAAAAAACCTGAACATCAGGATACCAAACTAACCCTGAAGCCATTTCCTACAAGTTGCATATTTAGAGCGTGATACAAAAACAGTTTCACTGAGTTTCAGACTGCATAATCAGTCTAACTAAATAGAGGTGAATTTCTTTGTAACTCACCCAGATCCACCTGGAAAATTGAGGGGCGTGGCCATCCTAATCCAGCCAGATGTAGCCAGTGAAAGGTCTGCAAGGCCTCATCCAAGATGGACCTTTTCAGTGTGTGCACTGAGTTGACCTTTGAACCATTTTTAATTGAATATCTGACTAATATTAAGCTAATATTACCAATAACTGTTTTACAGACCATCTCGGGAGTGAAATTCTAGTATTTAGTCGATTACTTACCACTAATATATATGTGTCTCTGTATGTTTCACTGATACAGTTTATGAATAAAGCTTGCTGCTTTCATCTCAAGCCTTTCATTGATATAAGGTAACTTATGGCTTCAAAAAATACCACATGACACAGTGATGACCAAAACACCACCATTCAGGGTTTAAAATGTCGAGTCCCAATCCAGTGGGTGATATTACTGTGACTATGTCTGTGTTTTATACTCTCTATGGGTCAAACAACAATATATCAGTCCTGCTTTTTGCCACTTCTCAGCACCACTTTTCCTGAGTCAGTCAGCAACAGAACGGTTTGAACCTTTGCGTGGAAACAAATCAGTTTTCCAGACGTAATGAAATGATTTTCTTCAACTAATAGCTGCAGCACTATACTTGATCAATTATGTATTTGGGTTTATTAAAAAACAAAACTAATGACTGGATATGTGTTTGCCTTGCGAGTACAGTTTTAGTTTAGGAGTCAAATATAATCATTTAGCTCTTAAAAATATGAAAATAAAGTGATTGAGTCATAAGCAGACTGTCCTGGGACAAAAGAAACAGATTGGTACAATTATTATGTTACTACTTTATCTTAAAGGTGGTTTGAATGCCATCTCAGCAATAATGTCCGATTGGAGACGAGAGGATGTCATTGTAATCCTCAACCAGAAGAGGATATGAAACAAGCACAAGTTACTATTACTATTTACATTTATACATCTCTATAGATCTATATGGACATTAGTATCAACATAAACAACACAAACTATACAATAATACTTTGACAGATGAATCAGCATCAACAAGCTGTCAGCAATAACACGTCATTGTGTTACTGCCATAACAACCAATCTCAACATAATCAACATAACATGATGTTTAATTCCTTTCAACTTTGATCCTTAATCTTTATCCCCCCCCCCGAAAAAAATAAAAAAATTTGGAAGATGCATTATTTGCTATGTAATAGTTTTACTGTGAAGGAAGTTCAACACAGCCCGGCTTCCTTTGAGGTAGCTGTCTCGACAAAACCTAAAACCTCAGATAGAGATAACCAATATCAGGGTAGCTATCAGTTATTATCAGTGTTAAGCCTTGAGTTCTGCTTCAGGCTCATTAAAAAGGGTTGTTTAATGATCTCTAAGAGTGCTGGCTACTCCAGCCAGAGACATCATCAGATAATGACGATGGAAGGGTGATTAAAGTCTATAAAGAACATGAAATTTCATTTATTATTCATTTAATTCATTGTAATTACATAAGAGCCCAGCAGCAGCAAATAGGCACACTGAAACCTGGTGATTTGCCGGGGAAAAAACTAAATAAAAACTCAAGATCACTTTGCTCTGGAAAACAAACTTTGTGTATCTTGTACATGTAGCTTGTACATGTACATTAAACCCATACTTTTATTGAATATATTATTTAGATTCATACTCTGCTCATAAAATGACTCAGAATAAAGGCACCTAAATAATTTAAAAGCATTTTTTTATGCATTTTTTTTTCAGACTACCTTTATTTCTGACTTGGAAAGTTAGCCTTTCAGTGCTTCACGTATGATTTCATGTTGTCTGCAGCACTAATTGGTGAAAATGTCTTCGAGCAAAAATCTGTGAATCTGGTGGCGAACGGCCCTGTGGGGTGAGTTGTATAGCCTATCCAATATTTACATACTCAGAGAATCAACATCATATTAGCTTCACCTCTCTATGCTGGCTATGGAGGCAATTTATTAGATATGCAAGTTCACTGAGACTAGAGCACTATGGTTTAGTCTTATGATCCCACTATGTCTGTATTGTCTCATGTGTAGTAAATATGTAAGAAGATATTGTTTCATCATAATTAGTAAATTTAGTAAAATATCATAAAAGTACACAAATTTAGATCAACAATAACATCTAAGCTCAATTCTGCTTGGTGAGCACTACATACAGTATCCAAGCTATATTAACTTATTTTTAATTATACTTTTTTTTTAAAGCTGCCCTCATAAGTTGTTGTGATGTTCATTATTTCAGAACTCAATTGATGTTTAAGACCAGCAGTTAAAGTCCAAAATCCTGGTGGTAAAAAAAGACCATAAAACCACAAATACAGACGTGACTTTGGGGTCATTTGGTCATGACAGGATGGATGTACTGTTGACTTGGAGCTCATTTACAGACCAGTTGATGCAGAAATATCAGGATTCACAGAAAAAGAAAAGATGCCTGTTCTTTCAATAGGCCAAAAGGACCTACAGTACTTCATTTTTATTACACACAAAGACAGAAGTTATACACAAACAAAACGTTGCAAAATCAAAATGACAAAATATAATGAATAAAGACTGATCTGGATTACTCAAAATGAAAACAACAAAGAAAATCAAAGAAACATTGATGATTTAACACCCACATTTCATGTCTGCTTCACTTCTCAGCCCATACATGGCGTATAAACAAAAGCGATGCACTTACTTCCTAGAACTACTTTCTCTACTGACACCATTTTCTACATCTGGATACAGTTTTAGATTTAATATGTAATAACTTGCTCTACAACATGTTCAAGCGTGAACTTTTAATTAATATACCAAAAACAAAACAGAAAAACCTCACATCAAAAATGATTAATACATTTTAACATAACATTTTATCAAGGTCACTTTAAAATTTACAACAAATGCCTGCAGAGCCTGCTACAAGTATTTTCTAACAGTGTGCACTGAATCAGACAAACAAAACAAAACTGATGTCAATGAAGAATTAAACTCACAAATTCAAAATTATTTAATTATTTAAGTACACTTTGCTGTGTTCATTATCAGCTCTGCATTTCAAGTAAATTGACTTGGTGTGATGATTTATCATACAGTGGCCCTTTATGCAGTACCTCTGTTCATCCTCTGCCTGAAAACACATTTTAGGTCATGTGTCTAAGTCTTTAAGTTTAAATAATGATCATTTGGGACTCTGCCGGGTTCAACACAGCCAGTGGCTAGTAACAAAGTTGATCGGGAAGTTGCTGCTCACCTTGGGCCGCTGACAGAAACAGATCCTCACTAATGACTTATTTGTTTCTGAAAATTCTGCAAGATAAAAACGAGGGAGTACCTTCAAATTCTCATTTTTCTAACGTCACATATTTGTCTATACAACGTCTTGTTCTTCATTGCCATCTGCTGGATAGTTTGTACAACTACAACTAGTGATGATGACAGTAATAAGCAAGAAGCACTCAGGAAACCCAAACTTTAGCCAAGGCAGCTCACTCCCTGAGCAACATTTACTTTTAGAGAAATAGTATTGTATTTTGTGTATGTCCATTTTGTTGTCTTTCTTCTTCTACCACATACTCTAAAATTTAAAGTGTAGTAAAAATAACAGATTTTGGGGTCAACTTGAAAGAAAGGCAGATGTGAAATGTAAAAGTGGGGTCAGAGGTCAAGTGTGACATATTTAGAGACCCCGTATAATACTTCTCAATATTTGTTATTTGTTATCATTACAAAAAATGGCAGTAAGAAACATAGTTTAAATAGCATTATTATCACTATGACCTTGAGATTAATCTACTGACATGTTGACCTCCTGAATTTTGAGCGTCACATAATTTCCCATCTGTCTTTTCTCTAAAGAAGCAGTTTCATCTTCTTCCTGAGTTTCTCTTCTGCAACGGCATAGAGGAAAGGGTTGATGCAGCTGTGCAGCAGAGCCAGGCAGTGGGTTGCAACCAAGGCTGTATTTAACGACCTCCTCATATCACAGTCATACTGCACCACATCAGCCCACAGCAGTATGTCTATCACCATGGTTATCTGGTATGGTGTCCAGAGGAGCAGAAACACAATCACGATGGTTATGATCACCCGCATGGCTCGGTGCTTCTGGAAACCACGAGTGAGCAGCAGCCGTGAAACAGTGATGCTGTAGCAGGAGATCATGACAATCGCAGGGACCAAAAAGCCAAAAACATGAATGAACCCCTGAATCGTGAGCCTCCATGCTGTAGAGATGCCGATGTCAAAGCTATCAAAGTGAATGAAAAGAGCAGGCACAGCAAGGGCACAACCGAAAACCCACACCACTGTGCAAAGGATCCTGCTGCAATTCTTTTGGTGACTCTTGAGTGTCTCCCTGGCGTGCACAATCACAAGGTAACGATCGATGCTAATACAGGTGAGGAAGATGATGCTGGTGTAGAAGTTTGCGTCCATGACGATGTGGAGGAGTTTCCAAAGGAAGTCTCCTAAGAGCCATCCTCGAGTTAGTGCTGCAACACAGAATTGAAGCGTTAAAGCCAGCAGTCCATCTGCTATGGTCAGGTGGAACAGGTACACATCTGATGGAGCCAAAATTTCTTGGCTGGTTCTGATCACCCATCCTACCAGCAGGTTTCCGAGTATGGCCAATACAGAGATGACTGTGAAGATGACATACAGGATCACAACTGCTGTAGGTTCCAGAGGTTCATATTCACACATTAAGGTATCTGGATCTGGAGAGAATGATCCACTGGATTCGTTGTAATTATAGGAATCATTGTTCCAAAAGAAATAATCTTCAAAGGCATAGAAAATTGACATGGCTGTGGACAGAAATAAAAGCAATGATTCAGCCAAAAGTAAATCTACAAAGAGGGGGAAAACAACAAGTTGCTGATTTTGACGGACCCCAAATTCTAACACACATCAACACTATCGTGGCTTAGGTGGGCATTTGGTGATGCCAGGATGAGTAAAAAAAGACAGGTGACAAGGCCCTGCTTACCTACTCACCTATGTGCAGCAGACGATCAAAAATTCACAAAGGAGACAAGAAAAACAGCAAAGAGAGCAAAAGGACAATAAACCCTGATTTCTCTGTGACATCCCTTTTTGTACTACACCAAGTAGAATTCGTGCAGATAGCAACAGCTTTGCAAACACATTTCCTGTTTCTGCCATATGTGTGAAGCAGGCAAGACTGGGTTTTGTATTTTGTAACTTAGCAATATTTTTGTAATTTAGTTTCGCTGTCTGGTTCCTCAAACTGTGAGGAACTCGAAACCAAACTAACTGGGAGAACACACAGCTGGAGAGAGAGATCACAACAACAAGAGGGAGACTGAGGACTTAAATACACATACACACACAGGATAACGAGGCTGGGCGACAGGTGGGAACAGGGGAAGCAAAACTGAACATAATCCACACAGGACAATAGACTATCAAAATAAGACAGGAAACAGACAGGCTCAGGGAGGGGCGGCCATCTGCCTTGACCGGTGGGATGATAAGAGGAAGACAGTACAAAGACATGCTGTGAAAGAGATCCAGAGATGATGACATTTAAAAGAAGATGATTATGGATTATAAAGAGATGAAAGGTTTAATCTCCTAGGACCTTGCGTCCACATATGTGGACATCACATTTTAGGTTGTCTAGACCAGGGGTGGCCAACTCCGGGCCTCAAGAGCCGGTGTCCTGCAGGTTTTAGATATCACCCTGGGTCAAAACACCTGAGTCAAATGATTAGTTAATTACCAGGCCTCTGGACAACTTCAAGAAATGTTGAGGAGGTAATTTAGCCATTTAAATCAGCAGTGATGGATCAAGGACACATCTAAAACCTACAGGACACCAGCTCTCAAGGCCTGGAGTTGGCCACGCCTGGTCTAGACCACAGTACTAAATTTTGCTCTACAAGTATGGAGGACCACAAGAGCCACGCGCATCGAAATAAAGAATTCTGTGCTTAAATAATGAATTGTAGAATAAATTCTGCATTTGTAAATTAATTTTTGAATTCCAATTTAATAAACTGCATTTCAAAATCCATTTCCCTTTATTGTTCGCTCAGGGATTAACTTAAATTTAAAATGAATGTCCTCATATGTGATATCAGGCCCTTGTAGAGCAAAATCAGGTCAAAAGATAATTCTTTGTTTTTACATTCATCAGGTCCCAATCAGCCCAAATAGCAATGAGAAAATAAAAATGCATGCCATGAAAGAGTTCGGGTCTTAGGAGGTTAATGTTCACTTTTAATGATTCGGTGAAGATGTCAAGGGCCAGCTATGCATGAATTAAGTCTAATAAAGTGGACCATTCCTTTAACCCTACAGTCAGATTTTGAATTTGATTGATTGATTGATTATACTTTATTCATCCCGAGGGAAATTGGGTTAAGGCTGCCAGCCGTGCCAGCGCCGTCTTACCCATCCGACCATACATAGATTACACAAACATCATATGGGGAAGACAGGTCAGAGGGGTATAACATGGAAAAGCACAACATGAGGAAAGATAAGGAGAAAAAATAACTCCCCCCAGACTGAGCTCCAACAGGGAGATCAGTTTGAGAACAGAAAAAAAAACACCTCTGCACATAGCACATGAAAAAAACTCTTAATACACCAAAGAAACACATGACAAGCAACAGGGATGGGTGAAGGGTGAGAGACAGCCAATGTAGACAGTACATCCGGGCCTGCAGCCTATGCGCTGGTCTCCTTGATCCACCGTCAGCATCGGAGGGGAATAGGCGTCGAAGGCGTTTGGAGAGGGAGGGGGGATGAGTGTACATCGCCATGTGTATATGCAGGGGCGGATCTAGAAGGGTGGCATGGGGTGGCAAGTGCCACCCTAAAATGATCCCTTGCCACCCCAAGTGCCACCCCAGTTTTGCATATGACAGTGTTGTTTATTAAAATAAGATAGCATTAACACTTTGAGCGTAGTTACAGTCAACAGTGAATATAATTGCTAAAACTAAATATATTGCATAGTGTTCCCCCCCTCCACCATTAACAAATGGTTCAGCCCATAGCAGGATCGGCTTTTTTCTTGTTTTCAGTAGCAAGCGATGTTTATGATTGTGCCAGAGCACATTTTGAACAACACCATGGGAATTTCGCTTTTTACACAGGTGGTTGGATGTTACACTCTGGAAATGGAAGGAAGGTGAGTGTTATTAACCCTCTGTGGTCCACAGACACGGTGCACCTCCAAATCATATGACTGATGTAAGCTGACGTAGCAACAAGCTGCAGCCACGCTGAGTCTCTATTTCAGCCCACATTGAAAGTTCGGACTTCAAAGTTTTTAAATTTTAATTACAGGCCAGTAAATCCAGAGTTATGATAATATATATAAGCCACGCTTTTTTCTAAATACTGTCGTCACGTTTTTGTGTGTGTGTGTGTGTGTTTTAAGCGTTTTGTAAGGACAGCGCGAAAACAGTAAAGAAAGGGGAAAAAAGCCACCTCTTTCCTATCGGTGGAAAAATGTACCATGTCGACCAATTAAAAAAAAGTCAACATGTGGGATTTGGTTGTTTAGGAAGAGGGGAGAGTTTTGGGAGTGACGGTAACGGCAGCGAGACAGAGCGAGTTTTTGGATGTGGGAGATTTGTGACATTAAGTGTGGAGTGTATACTTAGTGTGTTGTGTTGTCTTGTGTAGTTGTTCTGTTGTGTAGTCGTTTTGTTTTGTGTGTCAGTGAGGGCACTAATGAATGTCACAAAGGCACATTTGCAATGTAAACACTGTCACTAAGTAGAAAACCAGCGGAGTGATACACCTCCTGTTGTCAGGCCTGCGGGTTTATCCCTGTGCTGTTCTGTCTTTTGGTGGACAAACTTTTTTTTTTTACTGGCACACATCATTTGTGGGGCATCTTATTGCGACACCTGACTGTTCTCTCATTTTAGTTTTAGTAATATTTTTAAATGGTTGTACAAAATGGAAAAAAAACGGCAGGTGTATTGGCTGCATTTTTAGATAAATAGTTGTATATGTTTACAAAAGTACAATTTATATTTGCATTTCAAGTTATAAAAATTTACTCAACATGTCTGTGGGGGTTTTTTTTTACAGTAAATAAATACTACTAGGATTTTAAGTTCTTTGTGTGATTTCAGTAATACTAATGCAGTATGTCAGTGAAAAAAACAACTAAATTCAGTTGAGCTGAAAAGAATGATACCAAACAAGGTAAGGGGGAAAAAAATAAAATGAAACAATTTGAGGGTGAAATACAAACGTAAACTCAAAAGGAGTCAAAAATGGCCGGTTGTATTTCAGACCTCAGTGGGTTAATCCAACAAATCATGGAAAATTAGGTTTAAATTTTTGTTCATGACAGTGCAGATTTCTGACATTTTGTGTAATTTAAGCATGTAACAATGTGATTGTTTTCTAACAAAAAACAGTGTGAAACTTAAGTTAGACCTGTGTTTGTAAATGAACCGCCCCATGTTGTGTAGCTTTCTGGATTTTATACTTATTGGGCTACATATTTATTTATTATACAGGCTATACAGTACATAGCATCAAAACTCACATGTTTTATGTAATTAAAGTGTGTAATTATGTGGGCTACAGACAATAATTAAGTTATAGATTATATTTATATGAAAAACGTGTATACTTACTGCATTTGAATTATTTTAACCATATGTAACTACCTGCATATGTGTTTGAAAAAAAAAAGGCTTTGATTTTGCCACGCCATTTGATTTCTTTGCCACCCTAAGAAAATTTCTCTAGATCCGCCCCTGTGTATATGTCTGTGTGTGTGTGTGTGTGTGTGTGTGTATGTCCAGAGTTCAGCTGAGACAGTGTCCTTCGCCCTGCCAGGCTAAGTAAACAGTCTTCCAGCCAACCCAGGTGACCTTGCATAGAATGGGAAGAACAGTTGTTATCAGGGTGTTGTTGTTCAGCTCCAGCCTTGAGACCGCAGCTGGCACCGAAGGGGTCTCCACATGAAGTGATGATGGTTTTTACTTTAGTGCGAACAACTCATATGAATTTCAAAGCTGTTCTAACAGTCCAACACTGGTCTCTCAGTCTCCCGTTGGAGAGCCGTGAGCTTTCTATGATGTTATCCAAACTTCCGTTCCGTGATGTTGTCATTCTTGTGCTCAAGAGCAGGTTCTGAGAACTCACGACTGCAGTGCGCTTCCCAAGACGTGATCCAATTTGCACTCAGAGGTCTTATTCTGAGTATTCACGGCAGCCGTGCGGTTCTCCAAGATCTTATCCGTGCTGCACTCAATGAGCCCATTTCGAGAAACTCGTGCCTCGTCCCATCGTTTCAATCCCAGCGGGCAGCCTTGTGGGGGTTTGAACAGCACACAAATTTAAAAACTGTAAGGATAAAATATAATTTATTACATTTAAACAGTTAAAAAAAAATATAAAATAGATTAAAACAGCCCTGGCCAGGGGACAACAATAAAAATCAATAAAACACAACGTTAAAAGTCCAGTGGCGTCCGCCACGGTATAAGAGTCACTAATAACAAATCCGGTGAAGCAATACAGGGAGGGAATCCGGCGGCGTCCTCGCCTTCCTCTCCGCGTTCTGCGCCCCGATGCGCTAAAAAAGGAAAGGCAGCAGCAGTCACTACTCTTTTAGGGAGTTATCATTCATTAAAAAGGGGACAAGTCAAAAAGACTTACCCCGGGTGGGCAGAGAGCTCTCAACTCTGCCCGCCGCTTCCTTGTAAATGGCACTGGCCTGCCTCGCCGCCTCTAATTCTTCGCAGACGCTTAATCTGGGCTTCCGTTGCTGCAGCAGTCGGACCGCTCGCCCCGCGTCGCTGGCTTTCCCTCCTTTCACGCCAAGCTCTACCAGTCTCTCTGCGGGCTTGCAGGCGCCACCGCCTGACACCATTCGCTACGCCATCGCTGCCGCTCTGTCTCTGCCCCCTTCACTGGCGCCAACTCCGGCGCCGCCGGCGCTTGCGGCCGTCAGCTGCCACTTCTAGACCGCCATCACTGCTACACTCTCTTTCAGGCCTCTTGTTTGTCGTCTGGTAGGCCCTCTTATTGGCCTCCGGGAACCTCGCAGGTGTATATGGTTCATAATCAGGGAGGGGCGGAGTCTTTCCGGACAAGTCACCGATAAATACAATAAAACATGCAACAAAACTCATAAAAATAAAACACTGTACAATATTAAAGTAAAACACAGCAAAACATGCACCAAAAACTCACAGTAACTTGTCCATTTCCACCCCGTGACAGGTAGATATCTTCAGCACTCAGGCTCACCCCAGCCCAGACTTCTCGTTGAGAAGGGGTGCATTCAGAGACCAGTTGATCAAATCCATAATTCCTCTTTTAGGTTTTAGAGAACAGACTGTGAGAGAGTGTTCCAGGGAAAAGTAATACAAAAAACACGAGACTAGACAAGGACACAAGAGGCTAAGCAGGTAAGCTAAGGGAGAGGAGGAGGAGGAAAAAAAGTGCGAACGCCTTCGCCAAGAGCAAGGAATTTCTTACATTTCTAAACTTTCTAAACTTTTTTAAGGATAAAATTAATCCAAAACAATACCTCCCGATCCTTATTGACATCCCTTACCCAAACAATGTTTCAAATTCATTTATGCCAGGCTCTGCAGATGAGCTTTTAAGTACTCCGGTGCAACTGAAGTATTCTTCAAGGCATGTTGATAGCATACATCCAAAATTTCTGTGTCAGGTTCTGAATGTCACTGCCCCTTGGTTGCTTTTCAAAATCAACACTTCTTTGTCCTCTAAAAAATCTGGCCAACAATTGTAGAACAATCTAAAAACTCTTGGAGAAGTTTCTTTGTCTTCAGCTTCTTGAAGCAATATGTCAGAACAACGTGTTTGAAGCATTTAAGACAGGTTTTAAACAGCAAAACAGTACAGCGACTGTTCTTTTTAGGGTTTATGATAGTATCTTAAGAACTGCTGATGCTGGCCAGTGTTCAGTTCTTTACTACTTGACCTAAATGAAGCATTTAATTAAAGGCTGCAGCTATCAGTTATTTTAGTAATCTAATCTAGTAATAGATTAAATAATTCATTTAATCTATGAATTATTCCATTGATTAATCAGATAATAAATACTTTTCTTATAAATGAGCAATTATAAATATTCAAAAGAGAAGAACAGTGTCATGGCCAGTGTTGGGACTAACGCGTTATTAAGTAACGCGTTACAGTAACTACGTTATTATTGTGGTAACGAGCACGGTAACTAGTTATTATGCCAAAACCAGGAACGCGTTACTCGTTACTGGGATTTAGATAGGCTCGTTACTCGTTACTTCGTGTGGTGGATATCGCGGAGCTTCCACAGATTCAGTAACATTAGCAAGTGGTGGAGGCCAGCAGGTGGATGACAGAAAGTGGAGGCAAGAGGAGAGACCCGAGGCGGCCGCCGGTCCGAGTGTCAGGTGAACTGAACTTCAGGTAAGAAGTTATGACCTGCAGTCTATCTGGGTCAGATATAAACCAAGTTTAGGTGGAGTTTATTTTCGTTATGCTGACTTTTTCGTACTGCGTGCTAGCTAGCATGACGGAGTTTCTATACAGCTGGGTGGGTGCTATGTTACTGATGTTGAACTTTATTTTGTTCATACGGTTAATTATTAGAGTTGCCAACTAAAGCCATTTTTGTGTGTATGTATGTGCTATATTGAAATTTAGTTTTTTAAAGAAAACATTTCATTAAATGAAAAATATATAAATATCATAGGTACAGTCAAAGGTCAAAGTCAAATAACAATAAGATATATACTCAATCTAACCTAAGGCATACAAATTTACTTTTACTCTATCATCTTGGAAGGGTTTGTGACATTAGCACGAGTCAAGCTTTTGTGTTATGATATGTAGCCATAAATTAATATTACTAATAATTCAGTGTCCAACCTAAAATCCTCGGGTCAGTGGCTCAGAGTTTACTGGCCCATGCAAATTTTTATTGGCCTGTGAGAAAAGCTTTTATTTTACGTTTTTATTTCTAAACAGTTTAATATTCAATTAATACAATATTTAATAATATTTCACTTTTAATCTGAAAAATGTTACACAAATCTTGAAATTAATATGGTCTAGTACACCCTGTGCCCACCTTTAGACTCACACCCGTTTGCTGCAGGTATCGTTTCCATGTAAAATAGGACAGCTGCCATGATTGTGTTTAAATGCATCAGCTGAAGCAACAAATGGAAACTGCTGCAGCATCAACCTGAGAGAGCAACACCAAGGAGGACATGTAATATTAAACATTATGACGCTGTCTGTTAAACTACTTTCACAAAATTGGGGAACACAATTCATCTTATATCAAAATAAAAGTTGGCTAAAGCTTTAATGATATGATAGTATTTCAATTCATCCATAAAGCTCTTAGCGCTTTCAAAGGGACAGCACCTAGCCACTGGTACAGATACGTGGATGAACCCTGGGTCAAAATGAAACCCCAAGAAATAGAAGCCTTCACTCTTCACATCAAGAAAACATAAAGTGGGCTAAATCATTTACCTTCTTAAACAAAGGTGAAACATCTGACAGGGCAGCTGGGGCGATACCCCAGATGGTAGAAGGAACCCAATCAAGAAGATTAGCAGTGGGGGACATTGATAATGTGTCCACTTTACCTTGTACACAGTTAGACAGAGTTTTACTTCATGTTCAGTTCATGGTTCTAGCTTGTGGACCAAAGCCTGACTTTGTTATGCAATATACATTTTCCTTTTTGAATTAAATTTCATCTGTGCAAATATTTCATCAGTCATTTTACACTCCACTGATTAGAATGGGCACTTTTCCTGATGAGTTTTGATGGCAGGGGGGCTTGCTGAGAAATGGATTACTTCTCTCTGACGTTGGTGCAAAATACCTGGAAACCTGTTGGGAGTCAGCACTTTGTTTTTCAAAGAATATCATGGCAGTGTCGCCCATGACTGTCAATGAGAGGATGAGCACAGGGTCCAAAAGATGAAGCTCCGTGTGTTTTTGTCAGTCTCTGAAACAATTACTAACAGTGTTAAAATCATGCATATGAGCATTGATGCACAAATCTGTGATTTATCAATATTTCTGTACCTGAACTTGTTTGTACTTTATGGAACAGATTCAGAATGTGAACCTGCAAATGAAAGTCTTGCTGTCTTCAGAAATTTAAACAAGCATCTTTAAAAAGAAAACTGCTTCTGTTAATAATAAGCAAATTTTTCCGACAGTACGTGCTGCTGTATTTGTCACTGCTAGCCTCTGTTAGCGGCTGTTAGCTAGTGTGAGTGAAAGTTTCTTTGAAGTGGGTCTAACCTTGACGGAGTGATACACTTGGACAGACACCTGCCCTATGATATGTAGAAGATTAGAAGTTAAAGATAAACTGAATTACTGAACCAAATTGTCAGGTAAAGTCAGAATATATCAAAGTGACATCCAGATATCCAGTGAAATTGACCACAATAGGCAGTATTCTGTAGATATAATACAAAAAAATGTTTTTATTTCATTTAAATGTTCTGTAATTTCATCTTGTATTTTATTTCATTGTGTAGCAGGATCTTGACAGTTCTTTGTCTTTATCTGATGAACATTTTTCAGTCCACTACACAGCTTTATTTCAAAAACAGTGATGGATAGAAAGGATAGCGAGAGTGAAACTGATTTATCATCCAACACAAAAACTTCAACAGAGATCACTCTAAGTCCTGACTCACTAATTACTGATGATAAAAGGTCACATTTTCTTTAGGAGCAGCTGGCATCACTCCCTGATCCTGCAACTTCACCAAGTGACTTCTTCTCTGAAGAGAATTAACACTAAGAAAGCTGCAGGACTAGACAAGGTGTCAAGTCATCATGAAGTGCTTTGAGAGGATCCTCCTAAGACACGTTGAGAACAGCCTTCCTGCTGGTCTGGTAGGCAAAACTGGCATCAGTTTGCCCCACAGGGGGAACCGGTCCACAGAGGATGCTGTCTCCATTGCCCTCCACAAAGCCCTGACACACCTGCAGCATCCTGACACTTATCTTAGGATGCTATTCATGGAGTTCACGCTATTCTCGCCCTTTGTACACTATTCACGAACGACTGCACAGTTCTCTCCACTCCTCAAACACGGTTCTGAAGTTTGCAGATGACACCATCGTAGTGATATGAATCTGAATCTGCTCTTGGGTCTACTTCTCATTTCTGACAGCCGAGCTGTGATAGTTCGGTCTCATAACAAACCATGATGAGACGCTCTACAGAGAGGAGATCCAGAACCTGTTCAAGTGATGTTTGCTGAACAATCTGGTGCTTAACACCAGCAAGACCAAAGAGGTCATAGTAGACTACATGAGGTCCTCCTGGACCTCATGTAGAGGTCCTCCTGGACCTCCACTTCATTGCCTTTCTGATGAAGAAGGCCAAACAAAGACTCTTCTTCCTCAGGAAACTGAAGAGAGCTGGACTCTTCCCCCAAGTTCCTCAAGAACTTTTACAGAGCCGTGATCGAGAGCATCCTCTGCCACAGCATGACTGTGTGGTACGTAGCTGCATAGTCCAGGACAAAAAACACTTGTGAAAACTGCCCAGCGGATTATCAGGGGACAGCTAACAGACCTCAATTCAGTATACACTGGCAGGCTGCAAAGGAAGGCCAGTCGTATTGCTGCTAACCCCACTCATTCGGGACATGAACTGTTAGAGTGGATTGTTAAATGTTGTCATTTTTATGGAATTCCATTGTCCCCCTCCCCAGGTTCTCAAGGTTCTGGGTGGGGGGCTGTAGTCTTTTATTACAGCCACATCCTTGTGAAGGTCTTTTTGATGTAAGCTTCCTGCCCAGCAGGAGGTCTCTCTCTCTCTCACACACACACACACACACACGCGCGCGTGCGCGCGTTGCTTTGCTGTGTTTTGTGTGAACTGTCACTCAATAAAAGGCAGTGGGAGGAGTCCGGATTTTGTGTCATTTTCGTGGTGGACACAAACGAGGCCTCCCTTGCGCAAGTAATCGATCGATCACTGACTGTCTTGTTTTCTTTCGTGATAAATAAGTCTCTAGAACTACCGGGGCTTGTGGAAACACAGACCCAACATGAACTGTTCATACTGCTGCCATCTAGGGAAATGGTACAGACAGATAAAGACCACCAGCACCTGGCTGAAGGGCTGCTTTTCCCAAGAGCGCTGAAAGCCCTCCACCCTCCGCCCACCTGCCCTTCCCTCTGCTCCCCTGCAGACACACTCCCGTAGACTCATGGACCCCCTGCATGCACACTCACATCCAGTTACTCCAAAGACTGCTTAAGACTTCTGCATTTATCTTTTTTTCTTAAAAAAAAATCTGTCTCATTTATTTATTTATTTATTTATCTTTGTGTTTTCTTTATTACTGAGGGCACCACTGTATTTTTTATTATATTCTAGCAACAAAATGACAATAAATAAATCTTGAATCTTAAGGTATTTATTTTATTTATGACATTTATTTAGATTTAAAATCGAAAGGTTTCTATAAGTAAATCAACATGAGGCCATTGCTCACCCGACATAAACCCTGGATGGGAACAAATTCAAAATATGACTCTCAGCAAAAGCGTGCTGTCCACACATCGCACTGTGGATGAAGCTTTATTTATGGTGTGAACACCACACCCTAGCAATGTATGTGCTGCAGAAAGGCACAAAGGTGTGAACTGCAATTGTGAGAAGTCATGTTTATTTACAAGTAAATGTTACACCTCAAAGAGACACCAGAGGCAAAACAGATGAGCTGTAAACTTAGTGCACAGTGTCATAAACACTACATCAGAATATTTGTATTTAAATGCATGAATATAGTACATGTGAAACAAAGAGAGGCCAAGAAAAGCAGAACACACATGTTCAGCCTCATAATAGGTGATTGGTGTAAGTCGCATTGTGTTTTTAAGAATAATCCTTATAATTTTACACAATGTATTTATCAAAAAAATGATTTGTTAACTAAATCTTTTGCCAACCTCACCTGCAACAACAAAGAGAAATGAGCCACATGACAGATCATCATGGCACGTGTAAATCTGTCTACAGAGACGAGATCTTGTGATCTGTCTTTGCATTCAGACTTCACATGTTGTCCAGTTTTAATAAGGGAGACTGAAAAGTATTCAAGGATAAATCATCATGGAAGAAGATATAATTAGGAGTTCTGTACTATATCCTCAGATTTATTAAAACCAGGACTAGGTTACATAAGGACATTTGTTGATGATGTGTAGTATTTTACTTATGATAAAATATAATTGATACAATCATTAAAGTAATACAATAATACAATAATTAATGATGTAAAGCATTTATTTACATTTACACTTTTATTTACATTTGTAAATTTCACTGCTTGTAAAGACTTTGCAATTATTTCTGGCCCACGTTAGGAGCTTTAGAAACATTACTGATGCAACTTGTTCTCAGTTTAAACTGTTTAAAGACAAACAAGATAAACACTCTGTACAGATTAAAGGATTATGACACAGAAAGTTTTGACAGTCTGACTGATGAGACTCTTTATGTGACTTATTTCTTCAATTTTCAATGTCAGATAATAAAATAGAGAAACAAGAGAGCGAGAAACAGAAAAAAGAGAGTTGTTTGCAGCAGCAACAACTTGGAAAATCTGGATAGTTGTTTTTACATTTTACCTTCTTCGTCTCACTTATGAGCCTTATTTCTTTTATATTTACAAGGTTTTTTACTTCCAGCAATCCTCCAGCAATTAACTTTGAGGTCGATGGTTTTATTTTTTAAATCTTTACACCACTGCAAAACGTCTTCCTTTGTTGCTTGAATGAATGTATATATTTTCTTGCAATCCTTGTTTTCACTGATGTTTTGCATCATGTCATCACAAAAAAAACTTTTCCAATCTACCTTTTTTTAACCTGACTAATGAGTGGTTGGTTGGTTAACCTGCAGTGGTTCAGGCACAAGTTGATCGTCTGCAGCACCAGATGATGAGTTGTCAGGAGAATTATTCTAAAACACTTCTTCAGTTGAGAATCAGAGAGGAGAAACACAGTTTTACTTGTATACAAGGGCAGCACAGAGCAGGGCTCTGTGACACGCGCTCTGAGACTGCCCTGGTCTTTATTTATACATCAGTGGGTGTTTGTTCTTTACATTGGAATGTGGATGTTTAGGTGTGTGTGTGTGTGTGTGTGTGTGTGTGTGTGTGTGTGTGTGTGTGTCCATAAACGACTTCCCTAAACCTGCTGGTCTGGAAGTCCAGCAGTTCATCTAAACAAAATGCACTTAGCCTAAAACAGGCATAGATACGTTTATCCTATCATAAAACAATAAAACAAGGTATGACCTCTCCCATGCTCCCAGGATGTGGGTTTGAATACCAGAGCACCCTGGAATGCACACAAAGCCTACTAAAGATCACACATCCTATCACTACACAATCGATTATACACCTCTAAGCATACATGGAAACTTATATCATTAAAAGATTATACTGACTACTAAGTACAAAAGTGAAACCTCCTGAAATTGGTGAATGGTTAGAGAAACATTATTAGACAGTGTGTGACATATATTCAAAGTTTCCATGCTCCTAATTTGGTAAAAAGCAATTGAACAGTCACACTAACAAAAAAGAAAGAAAAAGAAAATCGAAATCCTAACCCACCAAAATACTGATGTCAAAACAAAGGCTAAAAGAATAAAATGATATCAAACACTGAATTAAAAGAACTTTATATTCATCTCCATTGTTGGATGATTTCAATGGATCCCAAAATCTAATGATCACACCAATACAGGTGTGAATTAGGGACCTAATTAGGTACTTACAAGTCTATAACTGGATAGACTCAAAGACTCGACTCACTGTCCACCTTAGTCGATCAATGGTTAGGGACGACTGACACATACAGGTGATGACGCCCCTGGCTGAATGGGATGAATACCTCACTAATTGCCTCTAACCACCAGATTTATGTTTTTGCCTCCTGTTGAACATTAGTATCTACAGGAGGAGTGATAAAAGAGAAGAAAGGATGTTTGCTCTGCCAGCAGGTCAGCGGGACCTACTTAAGTTTTATTACAGTCAAGCAAAAGGTTATACAAAAGCAAAGTGATAAAATAATTAATATCTAAAGACTGACTTGAATGCAGCTGAGCATCAACCAAAAAGGAAACAACAGAAAGAGCCACACCAACAAAAGGATAAATGAACCCTGATTTCTCTGTCGGCCCTATTATACCACACTCCTTACAGTACTGCCCTTATCATCAGTGACGTCAGTACAAATACAGTAATAGCTTAGCAGCCACATTTTCCTGTTCACTACACATCTCTACTTTAAGCACAGATATGACATATGCACAAAAACCACAAATGCACGGTCACAGAGATGTGACTGTCAACATAGGAAACATGTTAGCATCCTAGAACAACTTTCTCTGCTCAGATAGAAAACATTTTCTATGTCTGTGTACATTTTAGGCGTGATTGGTTTAACACTTAATCTCACAATGTTGTCATTAACAGACCGAAAACTCTGAATTTAAGCTTGTCACGACCCTTTACTCTTTCTTTGCAGTATATCGCTTTGAAAATATTACAGTATTCAGAGAGAAATTGCTGTAGTAGTTGTCTTTATCTACTCACTATTGGTCTTTTAACTTTACTGCAGCGATGTCTATAATCATGAAGTTAAACATGGTGAGCCTGCAGGTTTAGGTTTGTAGTACTTTACATGTGTCAGCACTAGGGCTGACACGATTAGTTGACTAGTCACGATTACGTCGACTAGTCACGATTACGTCGACTATCAAAATCGTCGACGACTGATTTAATAGTCGACGTGTGGAGGTAAACACAGACGACACGAGAGCTCTCGATTAACACTCGCCGTTTATTCTCATCACCACAGAACTGAACTCTTTTCCCTCCAAAACATAACAACAACACTTCCTGAGGACTGGGTGTGAGTGGAGCCCTCCAGTGGTCCACCACACATGCCCCCCCGAACACCCAGTAGGGTCATCCCCTAGTCCAGAACCCTTGCCTTAATCAAACGGCCAGAACGGCTGAACCGGGGAGGTGGAGAGCTGGCTGAGGGGAAACGTGCCTGAGGACCAGGCTGGCATGGGCGGCCAGGAGAAGCTGAAGATAGCTCGGGCCCTGCCAGGTGGGGGGTGCTCCCAGAGGAAGAAGCAGGGTTGTCCAGTCCAGTGGAAGGCGGGCGGCCACGGCGGGGGGCCTGAGCCGGCACCAACTGATCATCCTGCAGCACATGTGCCGGCTTAAGTCTGTCAATAGAAACAGTCTCCTGACGACCCCCAAAGTCCAAAAGGAAATGCTTCCGGCCCGGTTGAATAACCCTAAAGGGGCCGTCATACAGTGGACGCAGCAGAGGCCTATGAGCGTCATGCCTGACGAAAACAAACCGCGAAGAGTCCAACGACCTCGGAACAAAGGTATCGGGCAGACAATGGTGCACTGGGCCAGGAAGAGAAAACAAGTCTCTTGGTGGACGGAGAGACAGCACAGAGGGAGCGAAGCACGGGGGTGGGCTCTCGGGCAAGAATTCCCCGGGACCCGGAGGGGCTGACCGAGGACAAGTTCAGCCGGGGAAACCCCGAGGTCTTCTTTAACCGCGCAGCGCAACCCCAGTAAAACCCATGGGAGGCGGTCAACCCAGTTGCCATCTGTGAGAGAAGCACGGAACGCGGCCTTAAGCGACCGGTGGAAACGCTCGCACATCCCGTTGGCCTGCGGGTGGTACGCAGTGGTTCGGTGGACCTTGACACCCAGGCCGTCAGCCATGGCAGACCAAAGCCCGGAAACAAACTGGGGGCCCCTGTCTGAAGTGATGTCGGCGGGGGGACCGAAACGCGAAACCCACGTTGACAAAAATGCCCTGGCCACTGCTGCAGCTGTAGTGGACGCCAGAGGCACTGCCTCAGGCCAACGGGTTGTGCGGTCCACCACAGTCAAAAGGTGCGTGAAACCTTGTGACTGCGGCAGGGGACCAACCAGATCCACATGTACATGATCAAAACGCCTCCCTGGAACGCGGAAGGATTCGAGGGGCGCCTGTGTGTGCCTATGGATCTTAGCGCGTTGGCATGGGATGCACGCCGCTGCCCATTCTTTCACCGATTTACGAAGGCCCGGCCAAACGAACCTAGAGCTGACCAGCTTGACCGAGGCCCGGACGCCTGGATGAGAGAGGGCGTGTACGGAGTCGAAAACGCGACGACGCCACGAAAGTGGAACTACAGGGCGTGGTCGGCCGGTGGAAACGTCACAAACCAGGCTAGGCCCGCCGTTCCACATGGGTCTGTCCTCCAGTACAAGGCCCGTCTGCTCAGACCGAAGGGCAAGGACGTCCGGGTCCGCCCGTTGATCAGCGGCCATAGCGTCAAAGTCTATGCCAACGTAAACGGGAGAAACCAGCGCGCGGGATAGACAGTCGGCCACGCAGTTGGACTTACCAGCCACGTGCTGAATGTCAGTTGTGAACTCGGAAATGGCTGCCAGCTGGCGCTGCTGGCGCCCGCTCCACGGGTCAGAGACCTTGGACATCGCGAATGTCAAGGGTTTATGATCAACGTAGGCGGTGAAACCCTCGAGAAAAAACGAAAATGCCGGGTCGCAAGGTGCAGGGCCAGCAACCCCCTGTCACAAACGCTATATTTGCGCTCACTGTCCCTAAGCGTGCGACTGAAAAAGGCAAGCGGTTGCCAGACACCGGAGACCCGCTGCTCCAAAACTGCGCCCACCGCCACGTCCGACGCATCGGTGGTCAACGCGATCTCCGCCGATGGAAACGGGTGGGCAAGCAGGGCGGCGTTTGCCAGCGCGGCCTTGGCATCAGAAAACGCCTGGATGCGTTCAGGGAGCCAATCAATCGGGTCCTTAGCAGTTTTACCCTTCAAGGCAGCATAGAGAGGCTGCAGCAGGTGCGCGGCTCTGGGGAGAAAGCGGTTGTAGAAATTGATCATCCCCAAGAACTCCTGCAGCGCTTTAACGGACGCGGGACGCGGAAAAGCCGAAACGGCCCGGACCTTGTCCGGCAACGGAACCACACCGTCAGCGGAAATGCGGTGGCCCAAGAAATCCAGAACCGGCAAGCCGAACTGGCACTTGGAGGGGTTGACGATCAGGCCGTGTGCCGCCAAGCGCTGGAAAACCTGACGCAAATGTGACGCGTGCTGACTCTCAGAACAGCTGGCCACCAATATATCGTCAAGGTACACGAAGACGAAAGGCAGCCCGCGCAAGACAGAGTCCATCAACCGCTGAAAAGTCTGGGCAGTGCCTTTCAGGCCGAACGGCATGCGCAAAAATTCAAACAGGCCGAAAGGGGTAATAACGGCAGTTTTCGGGACGTCTTCGGCGCGCACGGGAACCTGGTGATACCCCCGCACTAAGTCAATTTTAGAAAAAATCGAGGTGCCGGCGAGGTGGGCGGAAAAATCCTGTATGTGGGGAATGGCGTAACAGTCGTTCTCCGTGACATTATTCAAACGGCGAAAATCCCCACACGGCCGCCACCGACCGTCGGACTTGGGCACCATGTGTAGCGGAGAGGCCCAGGCACTATTCGAGCGCTGCACAATGCCGAGGCGCTCCATGGCGGCAAACTCTTCCGAGCGACGGAGAGTTTCGCGGGGTCGAGGCGGCGCGCGCGTGCGAACACCGGGGGACCGACCGTCGGAATATAATGTTCAACCCCGTGCTTCGTTGCCGTGTTTGAGAAATTAGGAACAGTCAGTGAAGGGAACTCAGAGAGCAAACGCTGAAAAACATTCCCAGAAGTCACCAAATTAGCCCGATTCAGGGGCTCGATGGCGCGAGTGAAACAGGGTACTGAAGAAAAAGACTGGGCGTCGATTAAGCATCTGTTAGCGACATCGACCAGCAGTCCGTGAGCACAAAGAAAATCAGCACCCAAAATAGGAACAGAGCTAGCGGCAACAACAAAGGTCCATTGGAAATCCCGACCATGAAAACAAACAGTCACGAACCTTTCCCCGAACGTTGCGATGGGAGAGCCATTAGCCGCAATGAGCTGCGGTCCGCAGCCCGCTGCTAAACTGTCGGCGCCGGACGGGGGAAGGAGGCTCTTCTGTGAGCCGGAGTCGACCAGGAAACGTCTCCCGGAGAGCGAGTCTTCTATGAAGAGCAGCTTTTCTTTGTCGCCAGCGGTCGCGGCCACTACAGCGCGCTGTCGGGTCCCATGTCCCAGGGTAGGAAAAACACAAGGCAGCAAACAGCGGCGCGCTCTGGGGCCAAAACGCTGATGGTAGAAACAGAGGTCCCGTCCGCGGTGTGGCTGTGCCGCGACCTTTGCCGCCAGCGAAGGAGCGGACACGTCGGGGCAGGTCAGCGGGGAAGTAGGAGGCGAGGCTGGAACTAGGCCGTGATCGTGGAAAGCACGGGTAGCCAAGAGAATACGATCCGCGTCCTCAGCCAGGGAGCGATAATCCTTCGTGCCCAGGAGTGGAGAGTTGGCGAGGCCGGCTCTCACGGCCGCCGGCAGCTGTCGGAGGAAGATGTGGGCGAACAGGAATCCCCCGTCGTCCGGACCGAGAAAGGACAGCATGCGCTCCATCAGTTCGAGAGCCGTACCGCCACCCAGGCCTGAGAGGGAGAGGAGCTTCTCGGCTCGCTCTGCGTCAGAGAGGGCATAGCGCTGAAGAAGCAGCTCCTTAAGGGCGGCGTACTTCCCTCGGGCAGGTGGGTCCCAGAGGAGAGGCAACGCACGACGGGTGGCTAGCGGGTCGAGAGAGGCCACCACCTGGTGATATTTCGTGTCGTCAGCCGAGATGCCACGAAGGGCGAACTGAGCCTCCACGTGCACGAACCACGACGGGGGATCGTGAAGCCAAAAGTCCGGCAGCTCGAGCGGCACAGCAAACGCAGCCGCAGCCGGAGGCAGAGGGCTGGCGGCTGCTGATGCATCCAGAGCGGAGTCGGTGCCACCATCGGACTGCAGCATGTTCGAGTCAGGGGTCACCGATGTGGAGGTAAACACAGACGACACGAGAGCTCTCGATTAACACTCGCCGTTTATTCTCATCACCACAGAACTGAACTCTTTTCCCTCCAAAACATAACAACAACACTTCCTGAGGACTGGGTGTGAGTGGAGCCCTCCAGTGGTCCACCACAGACGCGTCGTTTGAAGCTTTGTAAGATCACAAAAGACGCAGGAATAAGTAGTAGGATTTAAGAGTGTAATAACGGACTGAAACAGAAGATGGCAGCACTGCATGTACAAGGATGCCAGCTGCCGTTACACTCCGAAGAAGAAGAAGAAGAAGCAGTGTCCCAGAATTCATAGTGCGGCCCTGCTCAGTTTTCAACAATGGCGGCAGCTAGTTAGTTTTAATATTACTCTTATTAATCTTTCTGGGTCACAAAATAAACGTTTAACATATTTTCAGGCGAGAATGTAGCTGTGTAAACCTCAAATATCTGCTCAGTTTATCAAGACACAGCATATTTTCAAAAGCGCTCCAACGTTTTCGGAGACGTCTGTTACCCACTAGCTCAATAGCTAGCCGGGGGCAAGGCTCACTAGAGCCCGTGAGAACACCGGACTCCCGGCAAATCGTTTTCAAACCCACCACCGTCTTTCGCTACTCAGGTTAAACATATATAAGTCACTTAGATAACTTAAAAATGTTATTGTTTGGCCTTTTTTTTTAGTATTTTATTTGTTCCTGAGTAAATCAGTTTGGCTGAGATTAAAGTTATAGTTTATACACGGCTGAATAAACGTCAAGCAGACAACTGATTATCAGAAGTGTGAGATGCTTGAGAATATACTCCGGTGTCCCGTTATATTTTAGATAGCAAGGAGTTTATTAAACTTTACCGAAACAATCTGTAAATCTCATTAAATTTAATAAACTATCATCTTGTCTTTATTTTTACTTAGCACATACGCTAAACACTTAAAACTGTAAGCTAATGTTATATAAGAGCAGATGCTGCTGGTGCAATAAGCTGTACGTTTTACGTCCAATGGATGCATGATCCGATTAGTCGACTAATCGCAAAAATAATCGGTGACTAGTCGACTATCAAAATAATCGTTTGTGGCAGCCCTAATTCCAAGTTAATACTAGCTAGTGTTTCTCACTGGTTTTTGGGCGGTGGAGTAAAAGGGATTGGTTGGTGGCTGTTTCTAATGTTAGCCTTGTCTTTGCTTTCTTACAGGCAGGATAAAGACACGGTGATAAATGAGTGTGTGGGCCGTCTGCTGAGGTCCAAGAGCTCAGGACACTCAGACGGGGGTGTCGCAGCAGGAGTCACCGTGCTCCACAATCCTCTGCTGTTCTGAGATGTCACACTCCTGCCTGCACATACAAACCACAGTGAAGTCAAAGTTCCACCTGCACCTCCACCTGTTCTTGCAACAGCATGAACACTGACAGAGGTGAGACAGCAGAAGAGTTTTTGTCTATTTTTTTTTTTTTACTAAGTTAAGGAATTAAGTGAAGAAGAGTGATTAAATAAATTGTTTCTTGCAGTTTTGATTTAATGATTGTGTTTAGGATTATTTCAGAAACATGTTTAGAGGATCTTTGTAAGCCTGTATTTCCTTTAAAAGAAGGGAAGCACTTCTTCATTCTACAGAAAAGGTGACACATTACAGATGAGTTCATAAAAACCACAGTGAGCCAGTTGGATAAACAGCAGCCTAATCAGACTTCTGCAGAGTCTCAAAGTTTTTTTGGAGTCTGCTTCTTGTGTCCAACAAGACGAATTCTGTCCATAAACAAAGGATTTGAAAATGTACCCATTTTTGTTTTCGTTTTACTTTTGCTGATCTGACACCACTTGTGCCAAAAATCCGGACAAATGTCATTTGACCAAGGAGCAAATCTGAGCCAAATAGACTGATCATTTTTTTCACGTGGCGTCTCATCAGAGGACACTTTTCCTTTTCCAAGCTCCTGTAGAACTGGCAGAAAAATCCTGGAAGCACTGTCTGAATTCTGTTTCGAGACATGTAATCACAGACACATATTTCCCTTTTTTAGCAGAAAGGTTGGCCTGTGGATAAGCAGTTCTGATCTCGGACAGTGTGGGGAAGTGCACAACGTTGAAGTTGCGCAGTTGTGTCTTAAAGAGATTGACCTTCACACAAAATGCTTTCATGTGCGCATAAAGTTGTGGTACAAGCTGCTCTTTCCCTTGTAGGCTCTTGTTCAGGGTGGTTACATGATTAGTAAGATCAACTAAAAATGCAAGGTCTGCCAACCATAGAGGGTCATTCAGCTCATGAAGAGGTCGGTCCTTCTCTTTCAAAAATGGTCAATTTCTGATCTCAGGGAGTAAAAACGCTTCAGCACGGCGCCACGGCTTAGCCAGCGCGCCTCCGAGTGGTAGAGTAGATCCCCATATTCAGCATCCACATCAGAAAGGAAAGGCTGAAATTCTCCATGGTACAGTCCTCTTGCTCGAATTATGTTGACAGTTTTTACAATAGTGTTCATTACATCTCCAAGATTGACTGTCTTGGCACAAAGGGCTTCTTGGTGAACAGTACAGTGCATTTTAACAGCCTCACCTCCAGCCTCTTTCACCTCAGCGCACATCATAGACGCCATTCCTTTGTGTGCACCCGCCATAGCTGGAGCCCCGTCTGTTGTATCTTCACACAGCTTGTCCCATTTAAGTCCCATTTTGTCAGTTGAGTCTGACACGGCTTCAAAAGTATCCATACCCGTTGTTGTGCCTTTTAGACTCTTAAGATCGAGCAGCTCCTCTGTAACTCCACGTCTTGCGAGGAGTTGGGCCACCTCATAGCTGCTATTGTAGCCTTTTCCTGGACTTTTTGAGCACAAAAAAATACTGTTGCTGACCCTGCAGGACAGCTACTATTTACTTTACTTTCTGCTCTCGCTCAGCACCAGTGTAGGATGCATAGACCTGATGTTTGGTTTCATAATGACGTCGTACATTATACTCTTTCATAACTGCCACAGTTTCAGTGCAGATCAAACAGACACTTCCCCTTGAATTCTTTGAAGAAATATTCACTCTCCCACCGTGTCTGAAATTTTCTGCACTCACTTTCTACCTTTTGCTTCTTTGGTTCTGCCATGTTCAGTAACTTGGGGTAAATTTCTTCTAGGATTGTCCTTTTTGGTGGAGCAACTGCCTTGATCAACAGTAGCTTGCCCTGGTGTTAAAACTAAGAAGTGCAATACACTGAAGCAAAAGTTGAAGTGCGGGCCAATTAAAAATGGACCGCGGGCCGTAGTTTGGACACCCCTGCTACAGACATTAGCACACACTCCAACAGGTTTTCATCCTCTAGAGTCACTTGGATGACACTGAAAACACTACGTCCAGATAAACTCCGTGTATATAGTTTATTATCTTACAAAAAATACAAACAAATATAAAACAAGTATTTTATTTTCTAAATGTAATGCTTCCTTTTAGGAGGAAGGTGGAGGAGCAGCTCCAGCAGAGCAACACCAGAGGTGTGTGGAGAGGACTGAACACCATCACTGGACGGAGCACTGTGAGCGGAGGGGGTCCAGAGTCTGGAGACCAGGTTCTGGCTAACAGATTGAACCAGTTGTTTAACAGGTTTGATTCAGTAGCCCTTCCCTCCCCCATCCACCAGAGCTCGTCACACCTCTCTGCAACCCCCCATAGCACCGGGGACATGAAATGCACCTCACCTGTCCCCCTTTTCCTTCTCCTTCAACCACTCTACTGGGTCTAAGTCGTCTCCACCTGCTACAGCGGCTGAGATCCTTTGGGGTGAACAGGACACTCCTCAGGACATTTTATGACACTGTGGTGGCGTCGGCTATTTTCTATGCTGTGGTCTGCTGGAGTGGTGGAATGGCAGAGAGGGACGGGGGGAAACTCAACAAGCTGGTCAGGAGGGCCAGCTCTGTCCTGGACTGTCCGCTGAAGTCCATCGAGCAGGTTGGGGAGGAGAGGATATTGTCTAAGCTAACATCCATCATGGACAACACCTCCCACCCCCTGCATGAGACACGAGCACTGAGCAGCTCCTTCAGCAGTGGACTTTTACGCCCACAGTGTAGGAAGGAGCGCTACCGCAGGTCATTCTTACCAGCAGCTGTCAGACTCTGTAATGCAGCTTAACATTCCTTTGGTCATCTTACTCAGCAGCTTGTTAGTTTACTCTACATTTTATACATATCTCCGTACAATTTTCTCAGTTTTTCTATACATATTCTGTACATTGTTACCTGTTAGAAATTGTTAGAAATTTCTGATCCGTGGGATTATAAAGGTTTATTCTTTTCTATTCTATTCTATTCTATTCTATTCTATTCTATTCTATTCTATTCTATTCTATGTTTTCTATTTGTTTGTATTTTATTTGTATTTTCCTTCTGCTATCTGTACCTGAGCTGAGGAAATGCAAAAATTTCCCCGCCGTGGGATCAATAAAGTCTTATCTTATCTTATCTTATCTTATCTTATCTCATCTAACAGAATGAACCTTTTGGGATTTAGTTACCTGGATGATTGAGCATGCATCAAGACATAACTGGACCCAGTTTGCACTTTTGTTTGTAGGGAGTTACGCTCCACGGTGTAAGAAATCTTCACTTTTTGTTCCAGTTTCTTACATAAACACCCCCATCCTTATACAAAATATTATACTCGCTTCAAAAATAGTAAATCTAGCAACATCTGTGTCTGAAACACAACGTTTCTAATATGATTAGATCAAATTTGCACTTTCCTGAAAAGAGAGTGACACGTCCAGTTGTATAAAAACCTTTTTCTATAGACATTAGCACACACTCCAGCAGCTTTTCATCCCTTTGAACCCAAAAAGTCATTGCTCAGGACCCCAAACTTTCTAAATGTAATGCTTCCTCTGATGAGAACAATGTTTTTCACTTTCTGAAATGCAGTTGCAGAAAACCTGAGCTATGCTATTTTCATCTGGAATGGCTTATTCTTTGTAGAAAGGTTTTTCTACTCATATATTATCCATCTGACCTGATAAACTTGGACACAGAATCACAATCTAAGATTACAATATACAGGAGTGATTGTTAGTAAAAGTGGGTTTCTGCATACCTGTGTAGATATTTCCTCAAACATCAGAAGTAATTTACAATGAATGATTCTGTTGGGTTTAAGTCAACCGTGCTGGTAAACAGAAACTGTTACTGAAAGCAAACACACAGACACCTCAGTACGTTTTACTTGCAAGGGGAGCGTCGGAGAGCAGAGCTGCCACTCGCCTGTCCAAGCAACTCCAACTCCTCTGCGTCCGCCTCACTCTTTTATTGACAACAGGTTACACACAATTCACTTAACCACGTGACGGTTAAGACAAGCATATGTGTGTGTGTGTGTGTGTCACTTCCCGACAACAATGACAACCATATTAGGACACATAAAAGCAATGGTTGTATATATCTTAGCACAAATGACAATCTTAAATGATCAATTCTGACATTCCCTCCTGTTTGTCGTTTGTGCAAGGCACTTCTCCTATCGTTGGTGATCCACATCTGTTTTTCTGCTCTAGGGTTAGGGGCAGAGCACGTCGTACACCCCCATAGTTTTCCTCAATGTCACCACAGGATCACTTTCCACCTTTTTCAGATTTCACTGTTGTTCACAATCTCCTCATGACGATCTGTAGGAAGCCGAGTGGTACAGCCCTCTGCCTTAACTCCTCTCTGGATTGTGCTGGAAATGGTCCCTGCTTCCCACTGGTCCTCTTGGAGCCTCCTCTCCTGGTCTCAGTCCGCACCTGCACCTTAGTCTCTCCTTTCATACCACTCACGTCATGGTACCTGCAATTTAAAAATGAAAGCTCCCCCACAAAAGCCTCTTTTGCCACATGGTTCTTGCCATGCGTCAACTCAACACAATTAGAGATACACAATAAAGTTGCACGTTCTCTATTAAAAGTTTCAGGGCTTCTCCCCTGGAGTAGCTCCGCTCCAGCCCTGTAAACCTGCGTTAGGAGATGTTAGTTTGGTTTTCACGTTAAGTCTGTTTAACCTCTAGCTTCACCTGGAGCCTGCATCCTAGAAAACAAAATCTCTAAGTTAATACAACTTCACATTTACAAGCAACTGTAGGCCATAAAAGTAATAAGGCATCCAACACCACAGACACCAGTGTGCCACGTGCAGTTTATTTCCCCAAATCATTAAAAACACTACTGTTGCCATAATTTCCCCAAATCATGGATCATCCCATGAAATCTTTTCTTAAGTAATGTCACTCACTTATTTTAACACTATGAGCTCAATAGTGGTATGATAATGAGCCCAACACTAAAGTGTTGTGTAATCACTGCACATCTTGCACTCATGTCTGTCTGTGTCTGTGCCGAATCCTCCACAAGCACTCTTAGAGAGAAACAAAACATTAGCAGTGGAGCGTCCTGGAGGTCAGGCCTGGATTAACAGATTCCAGAGGTGCTGCTGTGAAAGGAGTGATACTGATTTTAACACAGTATGTATTTCACATTGCATACACATTTTTCCCACTGTAACATTTTCCAACAATACAGTGTGATACTATAACCAACAAGCAGCCAGTGAAACAGTTTCCTTCACACAAAAATCAGTAACACAGAAAAGTGGCAGTTAAAGGGTTAAGTCTGCAGGGCCCACACACACTCATGTGAACCTACAGTCTCCCCCTCCTCTGGTCTCTGTCATCCTCCTGCTCCTGCGAAAACAAACAAACAACAAAAAAAACACATACATCCACCCTTTCTTTACTGTTTGGGGTGGATTAGGCATTAGAAGTGACTAATCCTAAAATGGTTACTGTCCTTAATCTCAATTTCAAGTCAGTCACACTTAGTCCACATCATCAGTCCAGTCACAGTCCAGTCACACGCATTCATACCAGTTATTGCTGATTGTGGAAAACCGCGCACTCATTTGAGTATCCACCCACAGCAATATGACGTCATTACAAAAATAAAAACAATTCATTATGATTTAGGAATAGACTCAATCGCTACAATCCTTTTAGACACTTACCATCTAATATGGTCAGCGTCCTATGCAGGTGAATTTGCTCTGAAGCCCATTGTAATCTGGAGAAGCTCACCGTATATTTGCTCTCAATGACAGATTTTATAGCGCTTTTAATTCCAAACTTGCAGGCCTGCTTACAAGACAGCTGACTATTAAATCATCAACACACAAAACATCATCACCAGAGGGGTGACACCTGACAGGTTTTCTCTAAGTGCACTGTTACACAAATATTAGGCCCAATTCCAGACATGTCCACCTATAGAAAAACTCTCTCTCTCTTAGAAAGGGAAAAACAGCACAAACTTAACTGGCAGAATCAATTTATCACTAAAAGAAAAACCTCAAATCTGCCAGATTAGTCACAGAAAATATTTTGCTTCCTAGTACAACAATATGTTAGTACTAGGAAGCAAGGAACAACTGACTTACCTCAAAAACGCACGGCTTATTGAACCACGACTCCAACAGGGTTGGAAATCAAGTCATCTTGAGCCACAAACAACATTCCTATAAGAAGGTAGAAGCCGCAATGAGTTTTTGGTAGTGACGTTTATATGTGCTTCATTTATCTAGTTCTAAAAATGTGGTTGACATTAAAAAAAGTGTTTTTTTAAGAGTAATCTGGGCAAGAGGACAGCAGATCTTGCAAGAAATCTAAGAATAGTTGTGTAAAGATATTTTAAGTGGACAAAGAGGATAAGGCGTTTGTAAGCCCTGTTGAGGGAAGTCTATCTAGCAAGATATGTAAAGATATTGGAGATAAAAAAAAGCCAGGGAAAAATAGGAAAGAAGTTTTTGTCAGGCAATGACTTGTTGGCAGAAGAAGAGTGGTCCTTGGTAGCCATGACAAGAAGGAGGTCCCATAAATCGGGCTGGGCTGTTTGTTGCTGGCAGGTAAAAGAAAAAAAAACAGACAGAAAAATGAAAATGAAAATCAGGGGAAGTCCAGGCTGAACAAGGTTCATCCCTCGGAATTTTCACTCCAAGATCCCCTGCCTGGACCTCCCCCTAGCAGATGAACATAGAGAGGTAGGTTGGTGAGTCCAGGGCTCGAACCCGGGCCTCTATGTTACTAACCTGCTAGCCCGCCACATGTCGCCACATGACGGGCGAAGAAAATGGGGCAAATTCTTCTATTTAAAGAGCACAAGGCGCACATCGCGCACCCAGCCTTTTGGAAATTAGCTGGAGACCAGGCATTTTTGCACTCAAATACTGACTAAATTTCACACACTCACACCTGCTTTTTTCCCTGCACACCTCTTTCTCCACTTATTTCTCAACAACCACTCCTTTTTCATCTCTGCTACCTTGCCTTTATTACATCCTCTAAGCTAGCATCAATGACTGGAGAAAACAGTAACCCAGTGCTTTTCTCCTGATTTCTCTAGTCAGGGTAAATTCATTGGCCTCTACGGATTAGCTAAAGCAACTTTACAAAACAGGTTTCCCCGAAGAGCCCAGTTCTCATCTTAGCTGCCTAGATTTCAGGACCTAGCTAAGGACGGTACTTACAGACACAAACACATTTAACTTACCGAACAAAAGCGGCGGGGCCTTGGTCTGTCTGTGGGGTAGTCCAGTTTACTGAAGAACACCTCAGGCTGTCCAATAAATATAAATATCATGCTTTATTGCAGCTTGAAAAACTCCATGCCCTTGGCTACAAACCACTGCTGCATCTTGGGAAGAAGAGCAAAAAAGGAGAAATCGGATGTGAAATATTAACCCCTGGCTGCAGACTAACAGCCTATGTCCAGGAATCCCTTCAGAGGATGGGCTGATGTTATGAGTACCTTTGTAAAGGTAAGATTCAGATCCTGCAGTTTTAAAGTTATGATTTATGTTAGTGTCTAAAAATATTTTCTTATGTTTACCTGTTAGAAGACCATTTTACTGTAAAAACAGAAATTCAATCATCAACCCTTCTCCCATTTTCACATAAGCAGCACATCATTTCTAAGTGTTGGTTCCTTCCTCAGCAGTAGTTAACAACATATGGTGGCTTATTTTTTCTTTCCAAATCTTGAGTGACAGCGACTTTTGCTGCTATCGCGCTTAAAGATAGAAAGAAAGCAAAGTTATCAAAAGACTGATCTGCAGATTGCAACTACTTAGACAAGTGACAATCTGTTTGTGCCTGTTTTCTTCCTTCATTGATATATGTGTACCTGATACATGTGATGTGTACCTGATACATGTGATGTGTATCTAATACATGTGATGTGTATCTGATACATGTGATGTGTAACTGATACATGTGATGTGTATCTGATACATGTGATGTGTAACTGATACATGTGATGTGTAACTGATACATGTGATGTGTATCTGATACATGTGATGTGTAACTGATACATGTGATGTGTAACTGATACATGTGATGTGTATCTGATACATGTGATGTGTAACTGATACATGTGATGTGTAACTGATACATGTGATGTGTATCTGATACATGTGATGTGTAACTGATACATGTGATGTGTAACTGATACATGTGATGTGTATCTGATACATGTGATGTGTATCTGATACATGTGATGTGTAACTGATACATGTGATGTGTATCTGATACATGTGATGTGTAACTGATACATGTGATGTGTAACTGATACATGTGATGTGTATCTGATACATGTGATGTGTAACTGATACATGTGATGTGTATCTGATACATGTGATGTGTATCTGATACATGTGATGTGTAATTGATACATGTGATGTGTATCTGATACATGTGATGTGTAACTGATACATGTGATGTGTATCTGATACATGTGATGTGTAACTGATACATGTGATGTGTAAATGAGAATCTATGTTAATTAAAGTAGCAAAGTACTTACACACTGTAAATGGCATAAAATCAAGTGATAGTGTAGCTTAACAATATAGTGATGGGTATAGATAATGTTGCATCGGAACCTTTGTGGATATTTAAATGTTAGTAATCTGGGTAGAAATGATCACATTTTACTTTAGTTAGTTTAAAGGTTTAAGTAATGTTTTAAATATTGTATTGGATGTATAGCTACTTTTAGTTGCTCCCTTGTGACAAAGGCTCGCTCCGCGTGTTTAATTCGGGAGCTTTTTACACTGGATGCTCTTCCTGTGGGCAGTTGTGTCTCTGACTGGGATCAAACCAGTGACCCTTTGGTTAAATGTGGTAACCAGTACGCTGTTGATGAAGGAAAATGGAAATAACTGAGACAGTCCCTGAATAATTAAATGTTGTTGATCTATTGCTGAACTTTAGATATTTTAAATGGTGTTTAAATGGCCATTACAAATCAGTTTAAGCTGAAAGTGCTGTAGTGTGTCTTATGGTCGTTGTTACATACCCATCTTTGTACAAATAAATGGAAACATTCTTAATAAAAACATTTGACTTAAATTAACATATTCAGTAGCTGTTGTGAGATGAACTGGCATTTATAGTACATCTGTTCCAACACAGTGAAGTCACATGCAATTTAGATAGTCATCATAAGACGTTTTATCAAAAGCTTTTGTAATTCTTTTCAGTACTGTCAGTATGGCAACTGTGTCTACACTTGGATTTGAAGTTTATAGAGGTTAAAGTGCACTTGGGGTCAGGGGTCTGTAGCATTTGGCACTTCCAGTAGACTGACATTTTGTCATCATCATCATCACTGAGTCACAACATCTTCTCCTTCACCCTCACACTTGAACTCCACTCTGTTCCCTTTCATACATCATATATACTTAGTCTGCTACAATCCAGGAGGCGTAAAGCAGGATAAAGTTAAAAGTTTGACCCATTGTGTAAACTAACTTGACCTATGAATGATCAACAGCTTATTGCACTCCACCTCACACCCTGTGACCCACCGGAGGATGCCAACAACCAGGAGGCAACGATCATGGAGGCACGGGAGGTGAAGACCACGCAGGTGGAGGAAGTGAGGAATGTGATGGAGAAGATTGAGCTCAACAAGGGACAGGATGACCCACTGAGCACTTCAGAGGAGCAAGTGGAGCACGCAGGCAACAAGACCAGCAAAGGTAATTTGTATGTTTGTATTGTATGTTTTATATTTGGAGTCCAGGCAGAATTTTAGAGGAGTACCTGATGGCTGAAACAACAGTAATTTATGTTCCCTGACCAAGGATCAAGGAACATGTATTTTACACCAGTTGATACATGTACAGTCAAATCTGTTGAATGTTGATATTATAACATTTAATATAACCATTTAAATGATTTTGTTTTTGTTTTTCTCCTAAAATCACATACGTCAACACAAGGTCCACCAGGGGGAGAGTTTTTGGTGAAAGCCACAGAAAGACAAAGATGGGTATGTCATTGTTTGTGGAAGTATTTAGAGTAGTTTGATACACTGTAGTAGAGTGTGTATGGTAGCGTGTGCTAGATTCGATTCAAGGAACATTATCATATGAAGATGAAAACAAACGTTGTGCGATCTCTGAAGTGTTTTGTTTATTTGCTTTTTGTTTGTTTTTTGTTTATGAAACTGGTGACTTGGCTGTGATCTTCAGTCCCAGAGGCATCAAGATCCAGACCTAAGAAGAAAAGGCCACTAGTGAGTATGCTTTTGCTAATGCTTTTAATCACCACAGCTCATTTCATTCAGTACAAATACCTGTAGATATGTGATGATTCCAAGTTTACATTACACTAATGGCAGGAAAGTGCATACATGTGTCTCCTTATACACAGACCACATACTATAGAATTCAGTCCCCTTTGCTTTTTGCAGTCTTATTGCAATATATAAGTACTGTTAACAGATGATCCAAGTACAGGAAAATGCATTCACTCCAGTAAAAATGCTTCTAACACAATGCTGTTGCAAAGCAGCAGATTTTCTTTTTCTGTTCTCGATGTAGATTAGATAGAACTTTATTAATCCCTCGGGTGGTTCCTCCGGGAAATTCAGTTTCCAGTATCAGAACACTGACAGGAGTTGCATATTACAGAGTTAGAATATCAAGTAAGGGGAATGAGAGAGTACGAGCATAAGCATAAAAATATAGCACATACACATATATAAATACAGAATATATAACAGGAATAATAGTGAAATGTACTCATTAATGAGATGAAGACAGCTAAAGTCTATTGCACAGTGAGAAAACACTACAGCTTAGTTGTTCCTGTCCTCCTTTGTCCTCCTGTTTCCCCTCCCTCTCCCCTCCAGCGAGGAATTAAACAGTTTGATGGCGTGTGGGACAAAGGAGTTTTTAAGTCTGTTGGTCCAAGACCAACCTGTCACTGAGCAGACTCCTCTGGTTGTTTATGAACATTTGCAGAGGATGCCCAGCATTGTCCATAATGTCCAGCATTTTCTTTAATGTCCTCTTCTCTGCCACTGTCACCAGAGTGTCCAGCTTCATGCCAACCACAGAGCCAGCCTTCATGATTAGTTTTTCCAGCCTGGATGAGTCCTCCTTTGCTGTGCTGCTCCCCCAGCACAACACAGCATACAATAGTACTCCGGCAACCTCAGGAGCTTCCTGCAGATGTTGAAAGACCTCAGTCTCCTGAGGAAGTACAGTCTGCTTTGGCCTTTTTTATACAGGTGCTGCGTGTTGCATGACCAGTCCAGTTTGTTGTCCACCCACAGCCTGAGGTACTTCATACTTAATGCAGCAGATTTTGTTAGAAATGTGTAAACGATTGTATTCTAATCACATTGGCTAATTTTATATGCATATATGAATAAAAGGTATTTTTATTATGTCAACAGTCCTCCAACACCATCCAGGAAATACTATCCTATTCCCATGCCTCTGTCCAAACCAGGCGAGTGTTTCCATGTCACTTCAATGTGTTCTTTGCCATCAATAACTTTATGCTGATGTTTTGTTACATAAGCATGCCTCATGTGTCCTTCCACTTTTTTCCCTTGTCATTTCTCGCCTCCTTTGGATTTTTTTTGTCTCTTATTCAATCATTCCCTCACAATTTATGTAATCCTCTTACCCAACTCTGTCCTCCTTCCTCTTCTTTTCCCCTTCAATCTCTCTCACCGTTCATCAATATCGCACATCCAGACCATACCTGTAAGATAGAGTCGATCCGCTCCTCGTGAGCGGCTATGTGAATGGCAAAGTGCTGGACACGCTGTCCGAGCACGCCAACTCCTGGCGTCCTCTGCTCTGGCCAGTCTGGAGGACGAGGCTGACCAGCTCTCTCACTTCCCCTTCCTCCCAGTGGCCAGTGACCCTGTGCTAACTGTCCCCCAGCATCATGGTTGGTACAGTGGACTCTGTTGTAGCTAATGAGCCAGACATTTGATGCTGGTGCTGTAGTGATTAGAGTCGTGCTGTGCTCTTATATTGCTCTGTGGCTGCAGGCGGTAGCACGGTAAAGCTCTGCTGTTGTTATGAGTGCTGCACCTTGCTGCAGGTGCGGTTAGTTCGGTCACGATGTCCTGCTGTTGCTGAGGAGACACCTTCAGGGTCAATGACATATCATTCACACCAAAGAAGACGTGAATAGAGCAGTTTTCAAGTGTAATAACATTCCTTTCGATCATATTGAGTAAAGACAAATGCAACTGTGAGCTTTAGCGATTAGCCCGTTTCAACAGGACCGTGATCCCGATGTGTGAGACAGCAGGGTGCTGCCACTGGTGTTGTAATCTGTGATTTACTTCCTCCTAACATTTCAGTTTGCTTCCAGTATCTATCCTCTGTGATTACTGGCTCTTTAGACAGATCTAATAGAAGTGTGTGAGCTATTGGCTCAGTATAAAGGGTCAGTAGTGTTTTCACGTCACCTATCCATCCTCCATTTAGTCACCCAAAGCATGTAGTAAATACTCCTCACTTTTATTCATCTGCTCTTAAATTCAGACAAATTCCCGCTTGATAACGTTGAGCTTGTGTGTGTGTGTGTGTGTGTGTGTGTGTGTGTGTGTGTGTGTGTGTGTGTGTGTGTGTGTGTGTGTTATTTGCATACTTTCTGAGACTGGAAGCTCAAAAGTAACAAAACAAAACGGATTGTCAGATGTTGTTTTGGGGCTTCAAGAGGACAGAGAAACGTATGTTATGGGTAATGATTACCTTATAATTAATATAATTAAAAGACTGCATGACCAGATAAAAATATGAAGGTTTAGATAATTAAATTAAAAGAGTTGGTACAAAACAGAGCAGGTGGAACATTAACAGGAAAACTGTCAGTGTCTGTGAGATGTCTATTTTCTTTCTAACTTTGATAAGCTAATCAGTTAGTAGAGTGATAATCAGTGTAAATGTTAGCATAGTTTTATGTAACACTAAATATGTGTCTTACAAACACAGTAGGGAGGTTTAAAAAATGTGACACATCTTATGTATATGTAAGGATACACATGACAACATTTTAAAATGTGCAGTTTTTGTAGAACTCTCTGCACACAGGGCCTTTTTACTGTTTTATTTCTTCCTCAGTGGCGTTCACAAATTAAAACTTACCAAATTTAAGCCGTCTCTCTCCTTTAATTGCATATGTCGCTGTCAAACAATATGTCCATCCAACCTTCACATTACTGCCATCGTGTGGCCGCAATAACCTATTGTCACTGAAAGCTGCAATAATTTCAATCTTGTTAGAGGCTCTCTCTGCAATACAGGTGTGTGTGTGTGGGCAAATGTTCAGCTCATTTGTCTCCAAGCTACAGTCTGTCTCTGTGAGTGCTCTTATCTTGTTTCTTCATTTGTTTTTGTGTAATAAACTCATAGACACCAGGGGTCAGTCGTCTCCTGAGAGACTGTATTTATACAGGAAGTGTTCACTCATTCAGCTGTACCATGGAGTATAGGACCATATTAAGAAAAGCCATATATTATTGATCATTTTGAGAATAAGTAGAAATTTCAACATTAAAGTGGAAAATCTATTTTGGGGGAAAAAGTGAAATTATGAGATTACAGTTGTTGTTTCAAGACAAACTGCTACAGTTGCTACACCCTCTGAGTTAGTGAAATCATACTTCAGAATCAGTTTTAGTAACAAGGAAGAAAATGATTTCTTTTTTAGTTCATAAACACAGCTGCTAAGTCTGTGGTGTATCACAACTCGTGCGATCAGTTTATTGCATTAAGTCATGTAAACAAGGCATCTTCTAGAAGGTAAAGCAAATGTTTCAGTTTGTCTTGAAACAACAATGGTCATCTCCACATTTCAACATGTTTCTCTAAATAGAATTACAACTTTATTCTTGAAATTTTAATTTTATTCTCACAGTAATCCATAACAATTTTTTTTCTTAATGTGACCCTAACACTCCTTTGTACAGGTGTGTACACAGAAGGAAACCCAACAATGTTTCACCCTGAGCTTTGCAGCAGGAGTGATAGCAAAGACATTTAGACTTTTCTTTTTTGGTCATTTTATTTGAATGTAATACTTTAAAGCTCATCTTAGAAATTAATCATCAGCATAAAATGAAAACTAAAGTAAAACACATCTGATAACATGAAAAACCAAAAACATCCAAGAGGCAGGGCACCAAATAAAAAAATGTCAGCTTGTCAGCATCCTACAGTCGGTACAATTATTATATCACTATTGGTGGGTTGAATATAGTTTGAAAATAGTTTTATATTTTTTAATGCAATGTGTGAAGAAATGGAGGCTGATTACATGTTACTGACAAGACAGGCTCAAGTAAATAAATAACAAGTTTCCAGTGACCTTTTGTCAGAGCTGATGATAAATGTTGCTCTTTTGTTATCTCAGAAATGCATATTTGTGGGTACAGAATTAGAGCGCATGGGGATTTTTCCTATAGTTGTGTTATTGGATGCAAAGGTCATTATGTCACGACCCTAGTGCACGGGTAACTTTCCTTTACATTTGACTAGAATAATCCTGTTAGTGAGACGTTTGCCTTCATACTGACATTTGGGTTCCCTGGTTCTTTTCTTCTTTAGTTTACATATAACAACACTAAACTTAGATACACTCTTTGTCATGCGACTCTTACGATCATATCTTCCTTGACCATTACAAATGGCTTTGACCTCTTTATCATCACTAAGGATGAATGTGTTAGTAAACTTACAACGGCTGTTAACATCATAGATCTGCCTGTTTTTTATTTCTGTATCACATTTTTCCGCACTCATCTTAGCATCTACATGTTGCCGTCTGAACTTTTCATAAGGGGTTTCATTCTGCTGCTGTTTGGGTTGAAGATTGGCTAGTTTTGAGAGTCCAGTGTCAAAGAGCAGCACAAGCAGCAAACCAGCAAACATGATCCTCATTGTTTCCTGGAGAAGGAAAAACAGGAACATTTTCCAGATTAAGAATTTAAAGCAGCAAAAATCTTGTCACTGTAGTGGTGGAAATAATTATTTGATCTCCTGTTGAATTTGTAACTTTGCTCACTTACAAAAAAAAGGAACAGTCACTAAATTTTGTATTAGTTTGATTTTAATGGAGAGAGACAGAATATTATCTTGCTCAGGTCTACAATCTCGTGCCACTGTGGGCAAAACCAAAGAGCTGTCAAGGGACGATAGAGACAAGACTCTAGACCGGCACAAGGCCTGAACAGGTGTATGGACATCTGCAAGAATGAAAAGGCACCAACTGTTCATGCATTTATTCAGAAATGGAAGATATTTAAAATGACCTTTAGTCGTCTCAAGCTCCATGCAAGAACTTGCTTTATGGAGTGAGGATTATCATGAGAAAGTTGTTGGATCAGCCACAACTACAAGAGAGAAGCTTGTTAATGAGCTGAAGGCAGTTGGGATCACAGTCATTTAAAACATTGGTAACACACCATGCTGTAACAGACTAAAATCTTGCGGCACTTCCAAGGTCCGCCGGTTCAAGGAGAAACATGTATAGGCCCATCAAGTGCCAGTGAACATCTAAATGATTCAGGGAAGACTTTGGAGAAAGTGCTGTGGGGAGATGAGACGTAATTCGAATTATGTGGCTTTAACTGACCTTTTGAAATAGGAGCGTGACACAAAAAATATCATCTCCGTCAAGCAGAGAGATGGAAACATTATGATGTTGGCCTGTTTTGCTACAGGACGACTTAGCAGTTCCAACCAGTCAGACTGCGTCGTCAGACTGCTTGCCACGGATTGGCTTGTCAGTCGCGGCACTCGATGAGTCATGAGACGGTGTCTTTCACTAAAATCAAAACTGCAATTTTTTTAAACCCTGCAACAAGGGAAATAGCTGCACAACACCGTGGTTCCTAAGTGTGACCACAAGCCACAGATATATCATCGCTGCCACGTCTTCCTTTGTTGTGGCATTCGTGTTGCTTATAAATGACAACATGGACATTGGGCCGCTTTGCTGTAATGACCCCACGCACATTAGGTGGTACTTGATTGTAATGGAAAATGAGTTGAGTCACAGCAGCCGATCTGAGTATGTACTAATGGAGAAGTGCTATAAGATCACGGAGCGGTCTAGTCAGTCTCCAGACCTCAGTACTGTAGAAAATTTGTGGAGTGAGCTGAAGTTTCAACTTTCCAAGTGGCAGTCAAGAAACTTAAAGGATTCAGAGAGTTTCTGTAAAGAGGAGAGGGCCCAATTGTGTAAACCAAGAGACGTGAAACATCGTGCTACTTGGAGATGAGATATTTATTTCACTCAGTGACGTGCAAATCAGTTTATACATTTTATGTTTTTTGGGTTTTTTTGGCTGATATTCTTTCTCTCTCCATTAAAATGAAACAACTATCAACATTAGAAACTGTTGACTTCTTTATTTACTGCAGGGGGTCAACTAATAATTTCCCCCCTGGCATCAAATTTAAATACATAGAACAACATAACAGATAAACATAGTATCCTCTTATTATGACCTTTTTTTTTTTTAAACATGTTTGATTCGCCCTTTAAAATCACATACCGAGGTCATAAGCACGACTCTGTGTTTCTCTTCTCTCTTGCTTTTTACCTTATACGAACCCCTACTTACAGATTTACAAGCGTCACGTAATATTTGGCAGCGTTCTCTTGAAACTTTTATTTTGAAACTGAAACACGCGGAAAAGCGGAAGCAGGCTTCTGTACACCTGAGGTGCACGCGCTGCGTACACCCCCTCTGTCGGGCATGCGCAGCAGAGCGTGCGCTCCAGAGGTGGCTGACTTGAGCAGAAAGCGCAGAACCAGCAAGAAAGGAAAAGACAGAAGCAGACAGAGTTAACCTGAGCTTGAAATTAATCAAGAGTCAGCAGAGCGACTTTTCACAGGGGGAACAGGACCTGTTGATTTTTCTAACTGATGGCTACACACAGCTCTGCAGGACAGCTAATTACCGCTGTTTTTTTTTCTTTTTTTTTTTCTTTTTAACCTGTCCCGTTTGGTTCTTTTGCCATCAGAATTATTGTCTAAAGGCGAAGAAAGATGCCCAACGGATTTACTTTACCAAATGGACCATCCCAGCCTTGCCGTAATGGTCCATTTGATTCACCTTTTATTGTTTATTTTATTTTCACTTGCTGAATACGGGACAGACTTGACTGGTGGAAAGAAAGGGGAGAAAGAAAGAGGGAAAGAAAAACAGCTGAGAAGAGGGACGGGGGAGAAGGGCAAAAACCAAAAACCAACAGAATAAGCAGACAAAAAATACATATATCGATCACCTGGGTCACCTGTTGAGAAAGAAAAAAAGAAAGCAAGCAGAAGAAAACGAGAGTAATAAACAACATCACAATGATATATGGGAATATGACAGTAAATACTAAATATTAAACATTATTGTGCAGCACGTGAGATCGACAGCGCACAGTGTGCTTTGAGGTAGGAGCCAAAAAGGGTGTAGTTTGTGTGTGTGATCACCCGTGTGTGCACCTGTGAGCATGAACGCGCTTGTTTTTAAAAGGTTCCTTCATGTAATGATCTGCTAGAGGGTGTGGGGGGCCACTGCCCCGTCCTCCAGGGCATGAAGCAGGTATGGAGGAGATCAAAACTCCAGACATCCAGAGGCCCCCAGAACACAAGAGACCAAGGAAGACCAACAGAGGGGCAGCCGCGCCACTATCCAGAAAGAGCTGAGGAGAGTCCCAGATGAGGGGTCACTCAGCAGCCGCGGAGCACAAGCCGGGGGGGGTTGCAGTGACGTGCCCGTGAGCTCCGCCGGCAGCCAGCTGTGCCTGAGTGACCGAGCCCCGGGCCGAGAGGCCGAGGGCACCCCATCCCCGAAGTGGCCCGAGCGAGCCCCAGGCTCCAGGCCCCGATAAGCAGCCGCCAAGGAGTGAGCCGGTGGGTACCTGGGCGCCCACCCCCGGGCACAAAGAACCACCAACGCACCGATGTCTGAGGGCGTCTGCCACCGGCAGGGGAAGTGGTGGGGGAGATGGGCCTCCAAACCTTGGAGGGCCTGAGATGTCCCCAGAGAGGTGGCGTCTGATACCCAACCTGACATATAGACACAGACAAACAGGCACACACAGATACAAACATCTATTCCCACCCTCATGCTCTCATATACAATTACTCAACACTCACCCAACGTGGAGACGGACATAAAGAGACACTGTACACACAATCACACTCCCCAAGCGTACTCTAAGCCCCGGGTCTAGGTACCCTTGCCCCTGGAGGGGGAAACTGCGCCCAGACCCAGGTGATGTTACCCTTTTCCCTGCGGTGGGGAGAAGCAGACTGCCCCGACTCCGCAGCAGCAGGGAGGCCCCACATTCCAGACCCCAGTCGGACGGCCAACTCCTCCTCCTAGCCCCCCCCGCTCCAGCAGGCCGCAGAGAACGGGGGTGTAGGAAGACTCCAAACCTCCCTCCACCCGCTCATATGTAGTGTTGATGTATGTGTGTTCTAAGGTGCATTTAAAACCCAGGAGGGCATGGAGCTACCTGCCAGAGCAGCAGGTAAGCGTATAGCCCCTCCTGCTAGCCCTCAATGTCTACGTGTATTTAAAATTGAGAGGTGGGCAACGACGCCAGGGGTGAGGTGTACACCCTGATGGTAATTTGGAATCCGTGTAGCGTGCCCACCCCCAAGATCCTATATGTATGTGTAATGAGAGTGTGAGTAATGTGAATGTCTAAGTTGTGGGATAAAATTGAGGCAGAGGCAGCCAGAAGGGGACAGAGGGGGGGATGTCTCCTCTGCACCCTGGTGACACACCCCTACCCCAAGGCCCTGCATGTGTGGGTGATTGTGGTGGAGCGGGAAGAGGGAGGCAGCTGGAGATGGGAGGGAAGGAAGGGAGGGGCAAGTGACCCCTCCCTGGGGCCAGCTCCCCGCTGACCCCAGTAGGCACCCCCATACTCTGCAACCCGCCAGGGAAAGGGGGGCCCAGGCCCATCCGGACCGGGGCCCAGTGCAGCAACGCCGCCCAGCCCCACAGAGCCCGGGACAGTCCACCCGACCCCACCACAGAGAAAACTGCACCCACCCCATCATCCACTCATCTTCCAGACTACACAAGACAATAGACGCCCAGGCTGAGATCTTCCTCCACCTCTCCTGTATCTCCCCCTCCTGCAGAGAGAGTTCCTGAAGAGAGGAAATCTCCTGCAGGATTTGACAACCTCCCCCACCAGTTGAAGAGCCCCCCAGGTGGTTCGATGCACAGTCGGCACCCTGCGCCAGGACTGGGCCCCCATACACCCACCCGCCCACAACCCCGGCAACACACCAACCAGGACCCAAGCCCCTGAGGCTTGGCCAGGGCCCCAGCCCAGAGACGGAGTGCCCCCAGAACCTCACGCCCATCCCGGAGCCACCCAGGGGCAGCCAGGCTACCAGGTCAGTAACCCACGTCCGTCAGCACAGACCCTCCCTAGCCCTGCTGCACGCAGCCACGAGGAAACCGTCACCTAAGAGCCAACAGAGCCCCTAATTGGCCATGACCGTTACCCCGGGTTGAGCCCCCCAAGGAAGATGCTCCCGGGGAACCCCCTGATGCCCTAAGCCTGTCCCTACCCCCACACCAATCACAACAGTGAAGGTGGGACCAAACTAAGACCCCCCACCCCCACTAGGTGATGGAGCTGATCAAAGGAGCCCAGAGCAATTGATCTGATGTGGTGGCAGAGGCTGTATCAAGACTAATGTAATCTAATAAATAATTTCTATATTGGTTAGAATTAAGATTATTTTTATTTTTCCAGTTCATGAGGACTGTTTTCTTGGCTATGCATAGGGCAGTGAAAACCATATGGGCTATATTCTTTTCCGGAGTGACATTATCTAAGCTGCCCAACAAACATACTAAAGGGGAAGTTGGAATGTTACATTTCAGACACTTTGATAAGTCTTCACATATCTCGCGCCAAAACTTCTGAACTGGTGGACAGAACCAAAGAGCGTGGATATAATTGTCCGGTGAATTGGTTTGGCAGTGTGAGCAGTTGTTGGTAGACGTAAAGCCCATCTTGAACATCCGATGGCCTGTATAGTGCACTCTATGTAGTATTTTGTATTGAATTAATTGAAGACTGGGATTTCTAATTAGATGAAAGGTTTTTAAGCAAATCTGAGACCAGAAGTTTTGGTCAAAGTTAACTGATAAATCCGCTTCCCATTTTGCAATAGGAAGTGATATTGATTCATCTGTTTTAGAAAGCATTCTGTATATTTTGGATAGTAATTTGGGGGTTTTAAGAGTAAGAAATTGAACCACACTTGGTGGCGTTTGTAGTTCAACTTGACCCGGTTTAAATCTCTTTTTTATTATGGATTTAATTTGTTGATATTCTAAAAATCTTTTCTTGTTGATCCCATATTGTGTAACTAGTCTGTCAAATGAAATAAATTCTGTTCCTTCTAGTATATGTTCTAAGTATTTGATTCCTTTACTACTCCAATCTGAAAAGTTTATCATATTATTGTTTTGTAATATGTCAGGGTTGTTCCAGATAGGTGTACGTTTGCATGGGATTAATGAAGACTGTCAACTTCAGAAACTCCCACCACGCTGTCAGAGAAGAGCTGATGTTGATGCTTTTGAAGCATTCATGTCGTTGGATGTTTGAGCTGATAAATGGTAGATCTGAAATCTCTAGATTATTGCAAAGTGCTTGTTCTACATCTAGCCAAGGTTCATCTAAGAGGGTATGTTTTTGCCATCCTGAGATAAACTGAAGCCTGTTGGCTAAGAAGTAATGCTGAAAGTTAGGTAGTTCTAATCCTCCTTTATCCTTGGTCTTTTGTAGTGTTTTTAAGCTTATACGTGGGGGCTTATTTTTCCAAAGGAATTTGGACATATATGAATCTAGAGATCTGAACCAATCTTGCGGCGGTTTAGTTGGGATCATTGAGAATAAATAATTTATTTTTGGTAATACCATCATTTTTATAGCGGCAACCCTTCCCATGAGTGATATGGGTAGACATTTCCACCTAGCCAGATCACCTTCTACCTTCTTTAAAAGTGGGATATGGTTTAATTTAGTTAGTTCTGCAAGCTTGGGAGATACATTAATACCTAAATATTTTATATTTCCCGATTGCAGTGGAGTAGAAGAGGAATTATGGAAGGAGCAATTAATCGGAAGGACTGTAGATTTTGACCAGTTAATTGAGTAATCTGATATTCTTGCAAAAGAGTTTATCAGTTCAATCACCCCAGAGATATTGGTTTGTGAATTTTGGAGAAAGAGTAACACATCATCCGCATAAAGGCTGATTTTATGTTCTACATTCTTGCATTTTATGCCCTTAATTACTGAATTCTGTCTTATTGCTGCTGCTAGTGGTTCGATAAAAATTGCAAACAGTGAAGGGGAGAGTGGGCATCCCTGCCTGGTGCCCCTCAGGAGACAGAAGCTGGAGGATGTCTGGTCATTTGTTCTCACACAAGCTGTTGGGGAATTATATAATATTTTTAACCAGTTGATGAAAGAAGATCCAAAACCAAATTTGTGTAAAGTTGCAAATAGAAATTTCCAGTTAACTCTGTCAAACGCTTTTTCTGCATCTAAAGAAAATATTGTAGTTTCAAGGTTTTTACTGTATGAGTAGTCTATCAAATTAAGTAATCTACGTGTATTTGTTGATGAGTGCCTACCTTTTATGAAACCAGTTTGGTCAGGATGAATTAAGAGGGGGTTATTTTCTCTAATCTCTTTGAGAGAGCTTTGCAGATTATTTTGAGGTCTACATTTATAAGGGATATTGGACGATAGCTTGAGGGATATACAGGGTGTTTGCCTGGTTTTAGTAAGAGATTAATGTTTGCAGAATTCATATTTGATGGAAGTCTGCCATTTTCTTTGATTTCCAACAACGTTCTGTATAAAACTGGTGCTAGAATCGTCCAGAATTCTTTGTAGAATTCTGCAGGAAAGCCATCTGGGCCTGGAGCCTTATTATTGGGCATACTTATCAGGGCTTCCTGGAGTTCACCTGGTGTCAGTGGCGAATCTAGTGCCATTGCTTGAGTGTCTAATAATTTTGGGAGAGTTATGTTGTCTAAAAACTGATCAATTTCCTTTTAGATGGGTTTATTTGTGGTGAATACAACGTTTTATAGAAATCCCTGAAAATGTTGTTTATTTGTTTCGGGTCATATACTGTGTTCCCAGATGAATCTTGAACAGCACATATAGTTGTTTTTTCTTTATTTATTTTTAGCTGGTTTGCTAGAAATTGACCGGATTTATTACTATGTTCATAATTTTGTAAGCGTAGTCTTTGTACTAAGAATTTTGTTTTTTTATCAATTATCTCATTTAATTCTAGTTTTGTTTTGCGTATTTTGTTCAATGTTTCCTGATCTTGGTGGTACGCGTAGGCTTCTTCTAGGGATTTGATGGTTTTTTCTAATTCCTGAATATTTTTGTTTTCTTCTTTCTTTTTATGTGATGAGAAAGAAATTATTTTACCTCTCATCACAGCTTTCCCTGCTTCCCATAGAACAGAAGCTGATGTTCCGGGAGTGTCATTAAAGTCTAAATATGAAGTCCACTCTTTTTTAAAATATTTAATAAAGTCTTCATCTTTAAGCAGTGAAGTATTAAATCTCCAGTTTTTACTTGGCGTAGTATTATTCTTGTGCATTAGTGTTAAAGATACAGGAGCATGATCGCTGACAGCTATAGGATGAATCTCAGTGTCTGAAATGTCACTCAGCAGTGAGCTGCTGACCAAAAAATAATCCAGACGAGAGTAGGAGTGATGAACATGTGAGAAGAAAGAATATTCCTTACTGTTGGGGTGGAGGGAGCGCCATGCATCGCAAAGACCAAAGTCGCTCATATACTGTTTGATTATATTTGTGGACTGCCAATTACGCTGAGTTCCTGCTGTATTGAGCCTATCCATTTCTTCATTTAGTCCAAGGTTGAGGTCGCCTCCAAGAACAAGTGTGCCATCTAAGTGTTCAGAGAGTGCACTGAAAAAACTGTGAAAAAATGAGGGATCATCAACATTTGGACCATATACACTTACAATACATAGCTTTTTATCACATATAGATAGTTTAATGATTAAGAATCTGCCCTCTGGATCTATAACTGTATCGAGTACTGTGAAATTAATATTTTTATGTATTAAAATTGCTACTCCCCTTTGTCTAGAATTATAACAAGCTGAGAACACGTTAGGAAACTCAGGTGTTTTAAGTTCATTCGAACCTTTAAGAGGTCTGTGGGTCTCTTGTAAAAGGACAACATCTGCCTGTAGTTTTTTGAGTTGGTTAAATATTTTTAACCTCTTTTCTCTGGAGCCAGCTCCATTTACATTCCATGTAACGAATCTTAGTTCACCCATAGATATGTTTGTATAACTAGGGGTGTATGCTGTGTGTGTGGCTTAGACAGGTGGAGAGAATACATCACCAGTTCATAAATAAAGAGAGGGAGAGAGAGAAAAAATGCGTGGCGAGATGCTCCCTGAGTCTGATTATGTGTGTGCATATTTACTAATATGAGTAGTACGCTTGACTTAAGTGTGTGTATCCTATACTGTGTGCGCTGTCTGTCTGATGTAAATGTGCTGCCGTTGAGCGCATGATTGTGTGTGATCGTGCTGTGCATATGTGTCGAAATAAAGTTTGTGGATGAGTCTGGAGGCAGGTGATCGAAGCAGTGAAAGAAATAAAGAAAGAAACCAAGTACAAGGGTGAGCAGCATAAAAACAGGAGGGGGAAAAAGAGAGAAAAAAAAACGAGAAGGAGAGAAAAACAATAGCAAAAAAAACAAAAAAAACAAACAAACCCGGAAACATTCCAATCATACCGTTGACGGAGAGTGACGGTGTTAATTCTGCTATGAAATTAAGATGAGCCGATTTGATACTGGTAAGTTAGACAGATGTTAATGTTAAGTTAATGCAAGTTAGTGTGCGTGGATAGGGAAAGGGTGTAGCGGATTCTTATCTGGTGTGAAGTTAATACAGCCACGGAGTGATGTCGGGGTCGCGGTGGAGCTGTCCGTCCACGTACAGCCGGTCCACAGCGATGACAGCGCGGGAGCCCTTCTGGATGAAGCTGCGTCGGATTGGGAACAGGACCCTGCGTCGTTCCAGGATCTCTTTGGGGAACTGGTCGTTCACGCTGAAGTCCGTTCCTTTTAATTCCCTCCCGCGGCTTTTCACCTGTTCCTTTTGTTTGAAGTGGCCAAATTTGGCCACAATAGGACGTGGTCTCCCGGCCGGCGTCCTCACGGCCCCCAAGCGATGCACTCTATCGAAGGCAATGTTCTTTACGGTGTCCTCCGGCAGCTTCAGGTGGATTTTAATGAAGCTTTTCACCGTTGCCTCTGCATCCTCTCCGGCAGATTCTGGAATACCGGAAAATACAAGGTTGTCACGCATGCTACGGGCTTGTAGATCGATAACTGACTCTTTTATTTTTTTATTTTCAGTGTTTAGCTGGGTCACATTATCGGTGAGAGATTTGACCGACTCCCGTAGCGTGGCATTTTCAGCGGCAAGCGTTTCCACTTGCTGCTGGCTGAACTCCAGGGATTCTCGCAGAGATTTAAATTCCCGGTGTAAAATCTCCACCAGGGACAGCCTCGCATCGAAACTGGACAATCGTTGGTCGATTGACTCCAGGATGTCTGCAATGTCTTTGCCGGCAGGTGATGTTGTGCCGGGGGAGTCTGCCGGGCGACATCTCTTCGATGACGGTGTCTCAATTTTGGCCGGGGAAGATGCACTCTGGGCCTTCTTCATGACTAAATCTTGGAAACAGCGGTCGATGTAATCTTGGAGAGCGTCTAAACTCTCCCCGTTGTCCTCCAGGGTGTTAGGGATGATAGGACAGATGTTGTTAGTTATGTGACAATTGATTATTATATTTGGTAATGCTAAAGCTTAAAGAAACTTTGTTCAGTTCTAAACTACCATTCGCTTAAATTTTCCGCCAAAATCTCCGGCGTCTGACGTCAGTTACAGCATGTGTCGCTTACCTTGTCCGTCACTTACCTCTCCGACTACCGCTGTTTAGTTTAATATTTGATTTTAAACAGTGTTTGAAGCTAAGACAAATACAGATCACATATTTTCATACAGTGATGTTCCAGTCGGGTTAATGTTTGTGTGTCCTACCTGTAAAGACTGCAGGTTACTGGAGCGTGTCTGCAAACATGAAGCCCCCCTTCAGTCTAATATTGACACCGTTATGCCGTCTGCACTTTGATCCCGCTACCTACTCTTGAAAACGATGTGCGCATCTACTTCACTATTTACGGTTCAACATGTTTCCTGTTGCTCTGAGGTGCATCTAACAAACAAACAAATCATTTACCACTAATAATAACAATTTTGTTTTAATAATATAAACACATATATAGCAAAGGTCTTATTCAAATTTATGCAGCCTAGGATAAAAGTTGGTCTTTTTTGATATAGGATGTTTGGAAATTATTTTATTGTTATGATTTTTGCATTTTGTTATTTAATTGATTGCAAAAAAGAAAACAAGTTTATGTAAACAAGTGGAAATTAATCCTCCTGAGAATAAGCCTTTTAAATAACCTTGGTGGGTTTTTTGGTTGTTCAAGAGTTGAACCATACATAGGATCATAGGTGGCTGACTGCAGTTAGATAATAGCTGTCACAAAAAAATATTATCTTCATACACGTCACAGCTGTGTAAGCACTGATATTGATAATAGATGGGACCACAAAGAGACAACATCTTTTGCTAAATGTAATTATTATATTAGAAATTTATAAAATTTGTGATTCAAATTTTTCCAAATGAGAACATGTACCTTTTTTTGGTTTACTGATCAGTGGTTGGTTGGTTAACCTGCAGGTGTTCAGGCACGAGTCCGTCGTCTGGAAGAGCAGGTGGTGAAGATGTCTTCAGTGACTGAAATGCTCTGAAGGTGGAATTAAAGTTAAACTTTATTTGAACATAAATCAGTAAAGACAGGCCTCCATCCTGACATGCAGTACTTGCATTACTTATGTATGATATGCATGCTCACAGAACCCAGATGATGCCAGCATGTTTTGAAGCCAATGTCTGGATAGTGAATGTGAGAATAAGTGTGGCAGGAGAGTGATTTCTCTCTCTTTCTTGGAAGTATACAAAAGCCTGTTGTTTATAAAAAGTTAATAAACAAACAACAAGTTCTTACCGAATGAGAAGTGAAGCCTGGAGATGAGCAGAGATCAAGTCAAGTGCAGTTCAGACACGCTGTTATTAAATTCTACCTGAGCAGGTTATAGTTCACCTCAGTAACAGAAGAATAAATAACACTTGGCTCTGAGGGCTTCAGTTTTTATACACTGTCGTAGCACCACCTTAAGCAACCATTTACATCAATACCTACATCACTAGCCCACCAGTTCTAAGAAACGTCTCTGTTTGTGGTTCAGAACCTAATGTGACACCAGTGACCACAACAGCATGCAGCTGCAGGTTGTCATTCACAGCTGGCTTTACAATAGAAGAGAATAAAGAGGCATTTTTCTGTAAAACTTTTCTGTAAAATATTACTTTTAAATAAATAAATAAAATGTGTCTAAAAATAAACTAAGGTAAACACCCAGAATAATGAATTAAAAAAAACTGCACTTGGCTTAGTTTTTGTTAACTTGGTGTAATATGTCATGTGTTGTTCAGCTGAACTCTTCTTCCACACAACATGACCCCTGTGAGTGCCGCCTGCTCCAATCAGAGACAAGGTAAAATGTAGCACTATTAAAACAATGTGATTAATGCTGCATAAAAGTGAGCATTTAGCACAATAGCACAATTAGAGCCCTGAAACCTCAAATTGGATATGTTCAAACATCAAAGCTTACTCAAAAGAGACATGGAATCACTTTAGTTTGTCTCCAGATCTGTTCTTCCTGTCGTCCCCATTTACCAATATTTGCTGAGTCATCACAGAACTTTTGCAGGAATCATTTAGCAAAGTTGTAGGAGACGTCTGCTGTGTATATTATGAATAGAAATGGAGTCAGGACTGTTCCCTGTGGGGTGCCTATACTGCAGAACACCCATTCAGACACATAATTCCTCATGTACTGAGGGTGGTTGATAAGACAGTCCAGGATCCATGTGGTGATGGTCCACACCTGTGTAATCAGGCCTGTCCTTCAGGATTGTCGGTATAATCGTGTTAAAAGCACTGGAGAAATCAAAGCACATGATTCTCACAGTGCTCCACACACTTTCCAGGTGAGCGAGGGATCGGTGTAGGAGCTGGATGACAGCATCATCTACCGTAATGTTGGGGTAGTAGGTGAACTGGAAGGGGTTCAGCAGTGAACTCACCTGGGGCCGAAGATCAGCAAGGACCAGCTCTCCAGGTTCTCCATCAGGTGTGATGTCATAGCCTCCAGCCTGTAGCTGTTGTTCATTTACATCTGCCTAATTGATCATTTATCCTCAGCACACTTTTCAGTTCCCTTGCCTGAAACTGGACAACATGGAAAGTCTGAATTCAAACACAGGTTGCAGCTTGCGGCATTTTTTGACTCCATGCAGGATGAGTGACGGAGCGCTTCTCCCACTGAAAACGCTACGTCCAGGTGAACAGAATTAACTGTTTGGCACAGGTCCAACAAATGTTTTGCTCTGCTCTGAATTCACAGATCATGTCTGTTTTACTTGTGAGCTATAAGGTATAAAATTCTCTTGTGTATATATTTGTCTTCACAGATGTACAGCAGAGCTTTTTGTGAGAGTGAAATAAAAAATAAAATAGTAAAACCACCAGAATAAACACAATAAACCACCTTTCAGTTCAACTTTTGCTGTCTCAACAATGTTCTCATTTATATTTTTTGCTGTTTAACTTACCAAATATTTCCAGTAAGACATTTGATCAGGTCTTTTAAAACTTCCTATTAACCAAGCAGCATTCTCAAGCTGCTGCTGCACTGTTAAGAAAATCCTAACTTAATCCTCATAGCACAGTCACAAGAAAACAAACAAACCCATATGGAAAAGAAATAGAAAAAACTTATAAAAGACTTGCATCAGATTTGGCCTACTTCATATAGTGAATCATATAAGGCTTATATGATTTACTCATGAAAGTGGCCACTTTCATATATTGTTTTAGTAAGTATCCAAAACATACAAGTTTTACTTTATATCATTTTTCAAGGGATCTTATATCTGTTTTCACTCTTGTATGGTTTTCATACAAGTTTCACACAAGACAGATACAAACTTTATAAGATTTATAAATATCTTTTCCATGTGGGAACATACAGTCATGTGGAAAAGAGTGTTTTCATAAAAATATAGCGTACTAGTAAAAACTAAGAACACTGATTTAGTAACTTATAGAGCTACCTTTAGCAGCAATAATGTTACCAAATTGTTTCTGTATGACTATCAGTCTGTCACAAGGTTGTTCAGGATATTTGAATCACTCTTCTTTACATGGCTTCTTCAGATCATTGAGGTTTGTGGTATTAGTTTATGTTCAGCTCTCTCAAGTTCCCAGCACTGAATTTTAGGTTGAGGTCTGGACTGTGACCGGGCCATTGCAAAACCTTGATTCTTGTCTTTTTTAGCCATTCTGTTGCAGCTATGCTGATGTGCTTGGGAACTTTGCCCTGCTGCTTGACCCAAACTCACTTTTGACTCTACAGTACTTGGTATACAGGGGAGTTCAGTGAAAATTCGATGGCTGCAAGGGGCCCAGGTTCTGTAGCTGCAAAACAAGCTCAAATCATCACCCCTTCACCACTGTGCTGACAGCTTGTATGAGGCGTTCATGCAGTATGCTTTGCAACTTTGCTACCAAACTTGCAGCCATGCTGTCATGCTCTTTTTAGAGAGAAGAGACTTTCTCTTTGCAACCCTCCCAAGAAGGCTACACTTATTCAACCTTTTTCTAATTGTACTGTCATGGACTTTAACATTTAACATGCTAACTGAGGCCTGTAGAGTCTGAGATGTAACCTTGGATTTTTGAGCTTTTTCTGACCATTGCACAGTTTGACCCTGGGGTGAATTTCTCTAGAAAGATTATGACACTGTGTTAACTGCCAATTATGCTTTCGTATAGGTGCTCACACTTGCTGGTAAACCAAGAATCAAGTGCAGTTGATTAGCAGCATCTGGCTGCTATTTATCTTTTTCATTTGTATTGAAGCATTAAAGGTGCTTTCTTAACAACATGAGCTGTGTGAAGCAATAAATGGTGAGCATATTACCCTCTATAGTCTACAGACAAACTAGAGCATCCAAATCACGTGATCAATTTAAGTTGACATCGAACCCTCACTGAGTCTTGTTTCAGTTTGGGTCAGAAAGACTTCAAACTACATGCCAGTTTTGAGAATCACCTTTAGTGCTAGAAGAAGCGGTAAAAACTGCATTTTCTAAGGATGTAACGAAGAAAAAATGCAAGTAAAACGTGATTTCCATTTCGTATTGGGGAAAATGCAGCATGACAGCCAATCGCAAAATTATATGGCTGCTGAGGAAAAGGAGAAGTTGTTAAAGTGAAGGCCAAACAACGACATCAACAGTGAGTTTTGAGATTCGAGAGATTTGTGGCATTTTTGGAGTGTGTAATCTAGCCTTTTATGTTTTTTTGTTTGTGTTTTTTGAGTGTCAAAAACGCAGTCAAATTCAAATAATAACTGTATTCTTATTTGTGCTGGTGTGCTGAAAATAATGACACCAAACAAGGAAAAATAAGCAGTATGTAAAAGTGAAATTAATGAAGGTAAACTCAAAAGGTGTCAAAAACGGCCATTTATAGGTTTGACTTCAGAGTTTTACATTACACAAAGATTGCATTATAACATATTATAACATATGTTGTTAGTGTGATAACATCTGCATTGCATTCATAGAAGTTTCTTCTGCTCTCAGAACAGATTCAGTTGTTCACAGTTTTGGCACACGGTGCATTACCAGGCTGCAAACACTCATAAGGTGCTGAGTTGTGGTCATGAAAAGAACAAAGTGCTTAACGATAATTCTGTGATGCAGTGTCATCAGACTGTTGACAAACACTCAGTTTAGCCACAGTGTGACAGCACGGCTTCACGGAAAGTCATGTTTTGAATTACTTCTCATGTGGTGTTTTCTGCTCTTTATTTCATGTTCATTTACTTGACCAAGCCTCTGATGTGTAAATCAAATCCATGTGAATGTCATCAGAACATATTTTATAATGAAAATTGTTTTCTTTTACTAATAAGTTGAGGATTTGGCATAACATTGAATATAGAAGTTTTCCATCTGTGAAGGTCAGTTTCTATGTTGGATTGTAAACTCACTTTACTAGTCCTCCTTCATTATTCCATCCATTTTGTGCAGTTGATCAGTACCACTGGCACCAAATCAGCCCCGGAGCATGATCCTACCACCACCAGGCTTAACATCTGGTACACGGTTATTAGATTTCAAAGGATCACCTTTGATGCACCAAACATACTGTTGTCATTATATAGCTCAGTCATAGTCTAGTCTGCCCATAAAGCTGTCTTTCCAGAAGCAAATGGCTTTTTTGTGGTTGGGATCCTCTCAGTTCACAGTAATAACAAATTCCCTCTGATCTACGGGGAACTCTTTGGGTCTTCTTCCAGTCCTTGGCAAAGTGGTAACACCTCACCTTTGACACCTTGTAAGATGTTAGTTTCAGTTTATTTTTATGTTAGTTGTTTTAGTTGATTATATGCTGTTCTATCTCGTTTTTTTAATATACGGCTGTTTTAATTTTTACGTATTATGTGTTTTGTTTTATTCTACTGTTTTCTTTTTTAACTTATTTACCGTACAGCACTTTGGTCCTGCGCTGGGTACTTTAAAGTGCTTTATAGATAATGCTGGATTGGATCATCTTCCACACCACTGCAATTTTTGTATTCAACAGGACACATTCACATGAACTTTCAGCACATCCAAAAACCCGTCCAGCTTTGTCACTTCTGAGGAATCGAACACTGTCTTCTCTCTGGTCCACTCCCTATGGATCATTTGTACGCTGGCTACAGGTTGATTTCTCTACCAGGAGTGGGGTTTGAACCCACGTGGACAAATGTCTATTGGATCTTAAGTCCAACGCCTTCACCACTCGGCCATCCTGGTCCGACAGAACTGAGCGGCGTAACAGACACGTCGCCCAACAGTAAAGTCAACACTTGTAATTGTTTATATGCTTTATATATTCTGAGGTAAGTTGATATATAGTCTTACATCATATTCTATAAGGATGTTATGCATTTGTATACTTTCTGCCGAGTTTGACCCATTTAGCAGAAGTCAGCCTGTTTAAGGCTCTGATATCTATTCTGTATGACTTAAAGCAGTTATGACATGGTCTGATTTTCTCACCCAATAAAGGAATATTTCATATATCAGTGTACTCTTCATTCTATCAGAAACAGTTTTCACAGCTCGTACATTTGCTTTTTACACATATGTAGGCATTGAGCCAAATGTAATGTAATGCCAACATATTAAATGAACAATATTTGTCTCTTATGTATAATACATCTATATATACACTGTCAAAGATACTTGTCTTTGAGTAAAGATTTAAGGTGATAGGAAATATAAATAACTGCAACTTGAATCTTTGACACAGTTCAAGCTCACTGCTGTAATATGATCCTGTAAAACACACACACACACACACACACACACACACACACACACACACACACTAAACCAAAATGTCCATCACAGGAACTGAGAAAACAGTCCAACAGAAAATGTCCACGAACAGGACAGGGGCCCTGGAAACCATGCAAAACAAAACAGGCAGGCCAAAGACAAGCATGGGTTGCAGTGAGAAGAGTCCAGAAACATAGTTCGGGGGGCTGACCCTGGTTCCGACAGTACAGGAGCCAAGGGGAAAAAAAGCTGGATGGGCTCCTCGGGGCCTCAATTTTAAATACACGTAGACATTGAGGGCTAGCAGGAGGGGCTATACGCTTACCTGCTGCTCTGGCAGGTAGCTCCATGCCCTCCTGGGTTTTAAATGCACCTTAGAACACACATACATCAACACTACATATGAGCGGGTGGAGGGAGGTTTGGAGTCTTCCTACACCCCGTTCTCTGCGGCCTGCTGGAGCGGGGGGGGCTAGGAGGAGGAGTTGGCCGTCCGACTGGGGTCTGGAATGTGGGGCCTCCCTGCTGCTGCGGAGTCGGGGCAGTCTGCTTCTCCCCACCGCAGGGAAAAGGGTAACATCACCTGGGTCTGGGCGCAGTTTCCCCCTCCAGGGGCAAGGGTACCTAGACCCGGGGCTTAGAGTACGCTTGGGGAGTGTGATTGTGTGTACAGCGTCTCTTTATGTCCGTCTCCACGTTGGGTGAGTGTTGAGTAATTGTATATGAGAGCATGAGGGTGGGAATAGATGTTTGTATCTGTGTGTGCCTGTTTGTCTGTGTCTATATGTCAGGTTGGGTATCAGACGCCACCTCTCTGGGGACATCTCAGGCCCTCCAAGGTTTGGAGGCCCATCTCCCCCACCACTTCCCCTGCCGGTGGCAGACGCCCTCAGACATCGGTGCGTTGGTGGTTCTTTGTGCCCGGGGGTGGGCGCCCAGGTACCCACCGGCTCACTCCTTGGCGGCTGCTTATCGGGGCCTGGAGCCTGGGGCTCGCTCGGGCCACTTCGGGGATGGGGTGCCCTCGGCCTCTCGGCCCGGGGCTCGGTCACTCAGGCACAGCTGGCTGCCGGCGGAGCTCACGGGCACGTCACTGCAACCCCCCCCGGCTTCTGCTCCGCGGCTGCTGAGTGACCCCTCATCTGGGACTCTCCTCAGCTCTTTCTGGGATAGTGGCGCGGCTGCCCCTCTGTTGGTCTTCCTTGGTCTCTTGTGTTCTGGGGGCCTCTGGATGTCTGGAGTTTTGATCTCCTCCATACCTGCTTCATGCCCTGGAGGACGGGGCAGTGGCCCCCCACACCCTCTAGCAGATCATTACATGAAGGAACCTTTTAAAAACAAGCGCGTTCATGCTCACAGGTGCACACACGGGTGATCACACACACAAACTACACCCTTTTTGGCTCCTACCTCAAAGCACACTGTGCGCTGTCGATCTCACGTGCTGCACAATAATGTTTAATATTTAGTATTTACTGTCATATTCCCATATATCATTGTGATGTTGTTTATTACTCTCGTTTTCTTCTGCTTGCTTTCTTTTTTTCCTTTCTCAACAGGTGACCCAGGTGATCGATATATGTATTTTTTGTCTGCTTATTCTGTTGGTTTTTGGTTTTTGCCCTTCTCCCCCGTCCCTCTTCTCAGCTGTTTTTCTTTCCCTCTTTCTTTCTCCCCTTTCTTTCCACCAGTCAAGTCTGTCCCGTATTCAGCAAGTGAAAATAAAATAAACAATAAAAGGTGAATCAAATGGACCATTACGGCAAGGCTGGGATGGTCCATTTGGTAAAGTAAATCCGTTGGGCATCTTTCTTCGCCTTTAGACAATAATTCTGATGGCAAAAGAACCAAACGGGACAGGTTAAAAAGAAAAAAAAAAAAAAAAAAAAAAATTGAACTATGGACTGAGCTGCTAACAGAGCTAATGACTGTGCTATAGACTGAAATGCATACAGTAGTCATGGTGGTGATGATGGTTGTGGCCTTAAGTCTCCTGACCTTCTGGAACACAGGGAGGACTACTGGGTGGGCTCACCTGAGCCTTCAGCAGAAACAGGAACAGGTGCAGGCCTGCCGGACACTGCCACTCCCACCCGAGGAGTAGGTATGGGTGCGGAGACGGGCTGTATCCTGGCTGACCTCACCCTGGGGACCGGCATGGGTGCAGGGGTGGACTGGTTCACAGCCCCCCTCACCATAGAAGCCGGGACAGGCACCGGCAACGGCTGGGCAGCTGCCGTTCTCACCCGAGGAGCTGGTACGGGTGCAGAAACTGACAGGGCCTCAGCCGGCCTGGAAATCAGAGCGGGGACCAACTGGGCCCCAGCCTCCCTCACACGAGGAACTGGTACGGGTGCAGGGGTACGCTGGGCCCGAGCTGCCCTGGGAGCAGGAACACGAGTAGGCAAAGGAGCAGGCTCAGAGAAAACAGTCTTAGAATGGGTAGGCTCAGGATTAATATATACTGGGTCAACAAAAACAGACCTATCAAAAATGAATAATGAATAATGAATTTAGCAGTTTTCGAAGGGTTTGAAGTGTGTGAATTGTCCTTAATTAACCCCCCCTCCCAGGGAGCTGAACGAAAATAATTGTCCCAGTCAATGTCATCATCCAGCAGGGACACACCAAAAGGATCAGAAGTGAGTTTGTCTTTTATGTCCAGAGAAGCGGGAGAAAAACAGTCATTGTAATTCACCACCATAGGTTGGTCAGCAATGTCCAGTTTATGGCGGCGTGTGCGCCGCTTCCTTCGGGAAGGGGAAGCGGGCGGAGAAAACAGCTCAGCCTCTGGCGTGCAGAACGGCGACGCCGAGGCTGGAGCGTGGGCATCTGAAGAGATGCCGAGAATTCCCACCTGAAGGAAACAAACAAAACCCAAAGAAAGAAACAAAAAAAGCAACATTTTACAACTTCAACCTAAAGCGCTCTATCTATGCAAGATAGCACGGGGAGCAGGTGAAGCAGCAGGTGGGGGCTTTCGGCAGCTCCGGGGACCGCCGAGAGCCAGCCGAGTTCCTCGGAGAATCCGCCCATAGTCAGGATTGCGCCACGGCCTCAAGCGAAGCTCCTCCTCCAGCTGGGCAAAGGCAGCATCCTGACGCTCACGCAGCTGAGAGCGGTTTGCTGGGTCCGTGTAATGGTCGCAATCTTCTGTCATGTTTCGGCTGTGTGGCAGGCAGGAATTGGACCCAAACGCAAACTCACGGGGACAGAAATTGAACTCAAAAGCACAGCTTTATTGCTAGAAAACAGATCACAAACAATATAAAACTAAACTGGGAAAAACTAATTGTAATGTACACCAGGAGACACGGGGAGAATCACACACAGCATGAGGGAGACCGCAACACTGACATAGAGAAACACAGGGCTTAAATACACTGGGAAATAACGAGGGGAATGAGACACAAAAGGAGAGCACAGCTGGGGGAAATCAGAACTGATGAGACAAGGAAGCAAAGTAGGATACACTCACATGAGACACAGACCTTCAAAGTACAACAGGAAGTAGCACAGACACAGACTTGACTAGGGGAGACAGAGCAACTAAGAAACACAGAGAACAACAACAAAGAGACACAGAGGGCAGCTACTACATACTCAGAAAACTAAACAGAATACAAGAAAGCCAAACTAAGACGCTAGACTATAGAATAAACTGGGGCAACAAAGAGAACTAAGATCATAATACAAAAACTCTGAGACACAAGAAACTCAACACTGGGTCACCGACCCAGGACCGTGACTAGTGCTGGGCGATATGACGATATATATCATGTGGACGATAGAAAAGTGTCTATCATGCCATTTGTCTTCTATCGTTTCTATCGTTTCTAACCCGAATTTTACAAATTATTACATAAAATATATCATTAACCCTTTACAACCGGTCGGAGCAGGCACACTCCGTTTTCCCTAACTATTTTTAAATCCCTGTAGAACTGTAACCACGTAAGGTAGCGCAATAATGTTTTTTTTTTTTTTTGCATATGAAACCGTAGGAGTTGTACTTACATCTTATTCCATTAGCTTGCCCTAGGCCACGGTTTTCTTCCACATATAGCTTTCCAAAAATTGCATAAAAAGCACTTCCAGCAACAAAAACATAATATTCCAGACTTGCAGCAACAAAAACATAATATTCCAGAAACAGGCTTTGCCGATCCGATCAGCTGTTCATAACACTTCCTACGTTGGAATATAAGTCAGCGCGAACTATCGCATGTCCGCCATTACCTGTCCAAAACCGGAAGTGACGTCATTTTCGCGGAAAATGTAGTTTTTTAACCTTCAAAGTCTATGTTGGTGTTTTTAAAAGTCATGTTTGACTTTATGCTCTTCTGTATCGTTTCTGGGATGCTTAGAAGTCAAATTACACTGTTGGAAATAGTTTATTTTGATGCACATGCTGTGTTTTTGCAAATTTGCATTTATTTATTTTCATTTTTCCTGTAGTATATAAAAATTTGTGTATCTCAAAAATAAAACTATGAAGACACTCAAAATAAATAAATGTAAAGATAAGCTCTGGTGGACTTGGTTCTATGGTAGGTCTTAAAGGGTTAAATAGCCTGTGCAAATATATTAGTGTTGTCTTCTCACTATACATACTCTTAACTTTATGCAAGAGAAAATAAAGTATAAAAAATGATATTTTACGCAAAGAAACTCTGTCTTGTGGTTTTGCAACATGGTGCTGCTTTACGTGCACCCGGATTTGCGACATGCTTTACAGTAACTCAAAACAAAGACTGCACCCTCTCCACTCGCAGTTTAAAGACTGCGTACTTTCCAGATGACCACGGGTCAGGTGGTATATCATGATATATATCGTTATAGTGATATAAAATAATTCATATCGTGATAAATATTTTTTCCATATCGCCCAGCACTAACCGTGACAATAAGTAAAATAACCCAAAAAGCTAAAAGAAACACAATATCAATCTTTCATTACAGTTTGAATTTTCTAATTTTGTTTTTCTACCATAACTCTTCCAGATTCATTAATGTTAAACAACTTCAATAATTCAATTCAGTTTTATTTGTATAGCTCCAAATCACAACAACAGTCGCCTCCGGGCGCTTTTCAATAATGACTGAAACATTATTTTCACCACTATTTGAGCTTATTTATTGTCTTTTTGAAAGGGCTGTGACACTGACCTCTGTCTCTGTGACAGGGATCTGGGTCCGTCCAAGGATTTCTTTTCTTTTACTCTTTGTTTCTTTTGCTGCCCAATCCATGAGAAAGATTTATCTTTTTTTGTCTTTCATGTCTTTATACAAATTGGTGATGTTGCTGCTATAGTAGAAAATTTCCTTCTTACACACATCATGTTAACAGTTTTTTCATCTACAGCTGTAAAGTACGTGATGCTCCGCTTTCTCACTGCCTGGAGCCTACAAGGCTCTGCTTAGTGCTGCTGAGTCCTGTGACCACAAGACAACTGGCCAGATCATAACAGGGACCACATGTAAACTGTACTGACAATGCTCCAAATTAGGAAAATCACCTTATTTTTTTACTTTACTGATGGATGAGTGGTCAGTTGGTAAACCTGCAGTGGTTCAGACACTTGTTGGTTGTCTGTATATACTTTTGAAAAACAAATATATACAGACATATGTGAAAAAGTGTTTGCCTCCTTACCGATTTCCTATTTTTTGTATATTAGTAACAGTTAAATGTTTTATATTAAATATTGAAACATTTATATGTGATAAAACAAATTATAACATAAATTAACTGCGGTGTAGTACATCTGTGGATCATCTGAACTCATCTTTGAAGCTGAGTTCAATTTCCTGATTATTGCCACCCCTGTTCTCAATCGAGAAATCACCTAAATGAGGCTTAAAGTTGTGGGACTCCAGCGAACCACGATAATGAGAACCATTATCCACAGATGAAAAAAAAACATGGAACAAACGCGCGTCACAGTAGCACGACTGGCGCATTTGACGCGCGAATGAAAATATGCGCGCAAGTTTTTGTGTTGCATTTTGTGCATTTGCGCGTATCGCGTCTACCGCTCGAGTTGGAAAAATCTGAACTCCAGCGTCAATTCGTGCCGCGACAACCAATCAGGAGCCTGGTGACGTGGCTCTGACCTATAGGTCAAAGGGGCAAATCCAGCCAAAGCCCTTCACTCTTCATTTAATATGGAGGAAGGGCTAATCAACGCTGTAGGACACCAGCTGCTTTCTGTACTGAGACAGGAATAAAAAGGACCTACTTGGAGGAAGATATGTGAAGAGATCGGGCAACCTGGTAAGCTCATTCATTTCTCTGTTGAAATTTTTGACTGACCCGAGAAAGCTGTGCTAAAGCTAGCAAGCCTGCCCACTGCTGTGTATGTTGTCATATAGGAATATATGTTATTGTTTATCAATAAACAGTATACAGTGGTCCCGCTGTTCATCCGTCACTGCCTCGCTTTTTCGCAGAGTTTTTTATTGCACAGTACAGCTGTCAACAATGAGCATTGCATTCTGCAGCCTGATTGACAAATCTCCTCCATGTCGTGTCTCCTGCGCTTGCCAAATTTATGTTTATGTTTGGTTTTGATAACCATCACGTCCAATAGAAAAAAACAGCACAAAAACACCCATAACTATGACCCTCATTCGGAAATAGACACCTGCACCGGGTAGGAAAAAGGCGCACAAAAGTGGCAGGCAGAAGAAGACAAAACGCGGCATAAGTGCGTGGCGAGGGGCTAGTTATTCTGAGAACCCCTGCTGCAATAAATGAGGGACCAATGTAAATACTTTCTCTATGACTATTGTTTTCAACCTGTCAACATTTAATATCGTCTTGTCTTTACCTGTCCATGTGACTGCTGACATTAGGAAGCTGTCACTAAACTGCTGTCGCTGCCAATGACTGTCATGTCCCCCTCGAGTGTTAGCCCCCCTCCAGAGCTCTAAAGCACAGGCTTTAATAAGCCCGGCAAGAGAAATGCCAGCTTCCTATGCAGCCTGAGCTGAGAACATTGGAGTGACAAAGAAGAGGGGGGCGAAAGTCTGATGCACACAGGGAAAAGTTAGAGAGGAAAAGAGAGAGCAGGAAATTATTCTTACTCTTAGGACGTATATGGCCCAACAGGCCTAGCAGTCATGATACAGCTGAGCTACATCCTCCTGGAAAGCAGCTACCATTACAGTCTCCCCCATCTGCTGGAAGGCAGACGCTTCAAAACAGAGTGAGAAGTAAAGAGAGACGGCAGGAACTCAAACTAAATTAACGCCATATTTTATCTTTAATAATCATATATATTGCTTTACCCAAACAGCTTGTTCTTGTGTTTCTTTAAACTACCATCTCTCTTAAACCAACTTGAATTGAATAGTGAGCACAGCCACTAGGCATAATAATAATAATAATAATAATGATAATGGATTGGATTTATATAGCGCTTTTCAAGGCACCCAAAGCGCTTTACAATGCCATTATTCATTCACGCTCACATTCACACACTGGTGGAGGCAAGCTACGATTGTAGCCACAGCTGCCCTGGGGCAGATTTTCCTCTTATTTTCGTTCACTATGTGCATTTGTTTACCAATGGAAGTGTTGATCATGTGGTCCTCAGCTTTTATATGATATATCTGAATGTAATTATGTAACAAAAAGACAGGGATGGGAGGGAGGGAGACGGTACCTGCACTGATGTTTAAAAAGAAGGAATAGGAGGAGGAGGGGGGGGTGGAGGTGGTGGAGCACTCTGATAGGGGGAAAACAGAGATTTCAGCAAAGCTCAGTCCAAAGCACTTTCCTAATGATTTCCCTGTAACATTAGTCCTCGAGGACCCCGTCACAGCAGACTACTGTGAGCGCCACCAGACAGTTAATGAGACAAAAATGCGACGCTCTTACAGCCAGGAGGCTGCTTCCAGATGACGCTTGATTCATTTGATTGATTATCTGTGAATAAGTCTTGAGCCTCTCCTCGGTTCTTTATATTTTGCCTGTACTGAGCCAGATGTTCTTCTTAAGCAACCTTTCTTTACACTTTCTGAAGGTCATTTAAAGTTTTTTTCACCCATTTTCAGTCCAGTCCTTGTACCTGATCACTTTGAGAGTGGTTTTTTTTGTGTTTTGGGTTGTTGTTGTTTTTTTGTTTTTTTTGTTAAGCCACTTAGCCTAACTCAAGGGATAAACCCGAGTTGTCAAATACAAAACAAAACACACAACTTAGCAAAGAACAAATTTTCCATTTTATCTTTAGGTACTTTGTTACTAGCAACCTGTCATAAAAACACACCATTTAATCGGATTTCTTTGGACTGGTAGTAAAAGTAGGAGACAGAAAAAAAGGGGACAGGCTGAAAAATCTATCTAAAGTGGAGGAACAGTACCTGAAAGTCATGTAAAAAAAACTTCAGCAAACACCTGACACAGGACCTGAAAGATGCACCTGGTCCTTCAGTTGATCCATCTAGTGTTCCTCAAAGCCTCATCTCATGGTGTCAGTGAAGGGTGGCTGTCAAGAAGCCATTATTAAGGAAGGGAACAGGGAGAAAAGGCTGAGGGATGCCAAATTACACAAGAATTGTGTGGGATCATCTCGGCAGAGAATGGAACAAAAAGGCAGCTAATATCGAAAGAAGAGCTCTGAATGTCCTTAAAGAAGCCCGGAGAACTATTCCTGAAGACTACTTAAAGGAATTCCAAAGAAATGTGCCTGAGAGAGTTCAGGCTGTGCTGAAGATAAAGATGCTCAAGCTCATTAGCTCATTATATCAACTCTGTTTTTGCCTTTTATACTGTATTTTCATGTACGCTTTTCAAATTTAAACTGTTGCACCCGTTTCCCATTACCCAGCAAGTCATATGTTAGAATTGAGGTGTGGCTCAAAGTTTTGCACAGTCCTACATTTCACAACTATAAAATGATTTGGCACCTGATAAACCTTTAAAAGCACTGACCTGCCTCTCCAACTATCTGTTTTAAACAACACGCACTTACCAGCAGTTGTGTTGCGTTTTCGTCAGGTTAGCGGCTCAGACCTAAAACAGCCCTACATTCAGTTCTGGACCCAAGCTGACCCATTAAATTACGTGGTACTCCTTTTATTTGTACTCATGTACTCAGGCATAAATTATCAGGTACAAACTGTAACACCCAAACCCACCCTGTCATTACACCAGCATCAGTTTACATTTTCAGACTGGAGTTGTAGCAGCGGCTACGCTCGGAGAATTTTGATGCAGGATCTTTGGCTGCCAGCAGGCATGCCTCCCTGTGTATTTGATTTTTATTTTTTTAAACTGATGACTGAAGGTAAAGGTTTCACCACACATCTGTCAGCTGTCAATTAGGGCACTTTAAGTCTCAGAGTGCGATATGGGTCCTTGCGGTGCTTAGTCAGGGGCAGAGTATGTTTTCTGTTGTAAGAGTCAAAGTGATGTCTGCACAAGCTTTTAAGCTAAATAACACAAAGAGGAGCTCTTTTAAAACAAGAGTGAGACTGAGAGGCCTGCTGCAAGAAGATACACACCCAAGTGCTGAGATTGTAAAGATGAAAAGTGAGCAGAGGAAAATGAGCGTTTCAGGAGAAGGAGGCAGTTTCCTCTTTTTCCCCTCTGGCAGCCTCACAGCAGGGAGTTATGAGGTAGCCCCAACCTACCTCACATCTGCCCGCTGTGCAAGAACAAGCTCAGCAACACAAGCATCCTCTCTCTTTCGCGAGTGCATACGTGCACATCTACAGTGCTGCATGCCAATGAACCCATTTTCTTGGAGCACCTACACAAGCTGCAATATACAGATCATGTTTCACAGCGCTACAGCGAGAGGCAAACACCTCCCTCTGTTTGTGCTTCATTCTAGCTTCTCCCTTCTCTTCCCAACCACACACACCAACACCTTTCTCTTGTGAATTTTATTTTTATCCTTAAAATAAAGACAACTATAAATTAGGATAACCAAACCTGATTTATTACCTCCTACACCTCCCCCACTGTGTGTTCAACAGGAAGCTAAAGACTGGTGCTGTTAAAGTGTTCAAAAAACAGCAGGAGCTCGGTGTGAGGCCACAGTGGGCCAAAAAACACACACAAGATGACCTCCAGCAAGGACAAAATGTATCTGGATGTCTCTGTGAGCATCTGTCTCACTGTGTAAGTGTGGCACAGTGTCTGTGCGTGCACGGCTGGAGAAGAGATACAGCACAGCTGAAAGCCAGCACTCAGACGAGGACCCGGTGCATCGTCTGTGTCTCATCTCAGCCAGTTTACTTACAAACTCTTTAAGTTTGAATTTTAAAGCCAATAATGTGCACAGGGCAGTGATTTTTGGGATTTAAAATGAAGATAAACTATTCCAATCTCTGGAGCCCCAATTGTGTATCTCACACACACACAAACACACACACAGTCCTGAATTAAGTACTGTCTGAAATCTCATCCAGACGTTCAATGGGTACACAAAGGAATTCTTCGGCAGAAGGTGAAAGAAAATGGCCCACAAGTTAATCCAAAATGACCGTTTTCTCAACAATGGCCATCAACGGTGATATTGGCACCTGTGACAAGGTTGAAAAGAACTGTGGGTAATTTGGTTTCACAAAATGAAGCGCGCGCACGCACACACACACACACGCTAAGTTCTCCTCCTGCCTTTATTCAGCCCAACTGTTGAGCACGATGACAAATAGAGCCGCAGAATTGTGCTGCTCTGTAATTACATTGAGACGTGGGGTCAAAATTCCCACGTAGACTGAGTGAGATGAAATATAAATTGGCTCTCCTCTAACTGACTTTATAGAAATAATTACATAATAACAGTTATAAATGCAGCTTAAATTAAAAAAAAAAAAGGACGGCTCTGTTAAGCAGCATACGAGAACTAAAGTGTAATCCCAGCACATTTAGCTTAGCTTGCACCGATTCTTTAGAGATGACGACTGTGGTGGGTAATTAAGGGCAAAGAATATACAAGTTGCATGAAAAATGGAGGCCACATTACCTTTCCAAAGCTCCCTTTCCCGATGGCCTGCAGTATCTGGAAGTGGTCAAAGTTTACTGTGGAGAAAATGAGAAGCAGTTAGTGAGAACGCGTCAGTTTGAGCTGAGCTATAAAACAGGGAACATGACATGTACCGCACTGTGCAAAAGTCTTGAGCCATCCCTCATTTCTTTATTTGCTTCCAGGGATCCGGACTTCCCTGTAATCTTTAAAGTGGTATTAAGGAATAGCTCTCCAGGCTTTTTAAAGTGTTTCTGATTTTTAATCCAGGGATTGTATTTGACCAGTTTTTGTCTGTTAAGACCCTTCACACTAATCTATGAAGCATTCAAACATAAACAGACACCTAAGTCACGGAAAGGACCAGAAAACTTAACAAAGAACCAATTTCAAATTGTATCTTTACACATTTACTTGCAGCCTGTTGCAAAAAAACAAAACCCCACATCATTTGTTCTCACTTCTTTAGTTAAAGAATGCAGTTAATAACACTGTTAACACAGACTGACCTGGCAAAACATGAAAAAATAAGGGGGTGGTTCAAGACTTTGCTCGGTACTGTATGGGAAATGGAAATCCAGACTCTTTCTGTGCACTTCACAATGTATCGCTGCACTTTGGCAGTACTGTGCATATTAAATGTTTTTTTCAAAGAATTAAAAAGTAGGAGCACAGTGGGAGAGAATAATGCGTGTGTTGGATAATGAAACGTGAAAGATTGAAAGGTGGAAATAATGAATCACAACAGTCAAAATGTGAAAAACAAAAACATTTTCCCTGGAGGATCTGTACAGTGACACACCGTCACAGTATTGACGATTAGCAAGCAAAACAAAACCCCAGAAATAACATTTATTAAATGAAGACTCAGCTAAACCTTTTTTAAACTTCACATCTGAATAACAAATAACACACGCAGCACATAGAAACAAATATCGAAAACGAGTTAGATCCCAGAAAGTTAGACACACTTTCATAAGTTTTATGATCGACTTTTACGAGATAAAATTTGAGCAAGTAAAGACATTTCACATGAAGACCAGAGGCAGGAGAGTTGTATTTCAGAAAGACATCCAGCTCAGAGCGCTGAACTCATTCATCTTATTTTATTTTCCTATTTCAGTATGCATAATAACACAGCCAGATGTTTTCATTCATTGCCACTGGAGCAGATGCATGTTTGTGTTCTGCAGACTGATTGAATCCTTCTGTACGCAGCTTAAAATCAGTCCTGAGGGACATGGTTGAATGGAAGTGGTGAGGAAGAGTGTCATGTTTTTTCCTCTGTAATAAATAAACTAAATAATAATGTTTTCCAAATATATTTTTATGAGCGCTGAACATGTGATCAAGATTAGACGATAAATACAAGATTAATTTCACTATTCTGCTGTATTTCTACTTAACACCCATGTGACTCACTTTTGAATTAAATTAATGCAACGTGTGAGACTAATATTTTTAATCAGATCTCAATTTATGCAATTTTAATTCCAAAATATCCATCATAGACCCCAGAAAAAAGCATGAATAAAAAGAACACCCAATCCATGATATTAAAAAAGCCTTGATCATTAATAGCCAGTCTTTTTAATATCAACCAATAAGAGTAAAGTTAGCTTAAAGGCAAAAAAGCCAAACCCCTGTTTTTCAGGCAGAGGAGAAAAAGAGGGGCTTGGTGTAAGATAAAGAAGCATTTTTTTTAAACTGTGAATCGTGCAAAGCTACTCTAGTAGAGTCCAAGAATAAGAATATCATGTTGGAAATGAGCATGAGGATGATCAAAACACATTCCCTCCAACAAATAAATACCATAGAGAGCAGAGCTGCTTCATCATTTAAAAAAACAAAACAAAACAAAACAAAACAAAACAAAACAACGTCTTTGGCTGAGCACAAACAAGCGCTCAGCAATCAGATTAACCAACAACAGACACGATTTCTTCCAACAACTCAGAGTAAAGAGTAATGAGCTAACACTGAGTAACTGTTGGCCAGTAAAATCAACAGTTGCTGACTTTCACATTCAGCAGCTCATTAAGACACTTCAAATAAATCTAATTAAGACATTTAAATGTTGGTTGTATTTTCCTTCCTGATGCATGTGAAAGGTTAAGACTTACATCTCCAAATGTACTGGAACTGATTTGAACCAAAGGACTCAGCCACACTGTTACTATGTACTGCATAAACATGTTTACCGATGAAGGTAAATCAGATGCTGTCCTGACTGTGTGGCTAAATTTTGTGCTGAAAGCATCCAATCAATTTAATACGATTAACTTGCTATGAGAGGTTTTTACTCCAAGTGTGACTTTTTCTGGGTTCATACACCTTTCAGGGTCAAATTCAAGCACTTTGTAAGCACGTTCAATGTCCATTTTCAAACTTTTTAAGTTCATTCATTCAAAACTAACTGTAAGATGCTTAACTACATTGCAGTCTGTGTTATTGTTGTAGTCCTAAATTATCACCTTTAAAGTGTTTGTGCTAATAACATCATGTACAGTAAGACAGGCATAGAGAACAGCACTGACTGGGAGAGGCTTTGAACAGATGACATACTCAGTTCAATTCAACACTTTAGACTTTAAGAATGCACAAGCGTCTTTCTATTTATTTAATCTATCATCTGTGATATTATTATGTACAGTTATAATGTACTGTTCATCTCCCTTAAATAAACAGGCAGCCTTAAAGTATGAAATAGTCATTTGTCTACTACTGTCTCAGGGGCTGATCGTGCCCCACAGGCCTCAATGTGAGCTTGAAGCCATTATGTTTAAGTTGTTTAATGATAAACAGATTTTGAATGAAAGCGAGGAAACTTCGGTAGCACAAAAAAGTGGCTTTTCTTTGTTCCCATATGGTTCAGTCATATTACCGTTATTTCCCCCTAAGGTGTTCCCAAAGACACCAGGTTAATACTTGAAGAAGCTGCAGCAATACACAAAAATATAATCAATATCCTATTTACTTGGTGACAACGCCGCTTTTAGCCTTCAATCAGAAAGCCTTACGTTCGCTAGTTAAGCATCGGGCTAACGTTTAAAGCTTTCACTTGAGGGAAGTAACTCGTATTACTGCTACTGCTGTGTAATCTTAGTTAAATTCACAGCATATCCTACAAGTTACCCCGCAACTAACTGTTATAATAGCGGCACCGTATTGTATCGCACTGAGTGCATTTCAATCATTTGTCCCGCGAGTTTGCTAGCTAGCAAAATAATAATACCAATTTTAAGAAATAACATGTGTAACGTACACACTCGAGAAAATTATTTACTAGGACTTACGCAAACTCCCCCGTTGTGAAAACGTACAACTCCTTCTTGAAGACTCCTTGTATTTTTCGTTTTCCAGCAAAACACTCATTAAAACGGCAACCTCCGGGCACGTTAGTGCACTCACCCCCGACTGCTCGGGGAGGGGGTGGGGGGTCACACATTGAAACAGACTGACGTGCAGAGGTACGAGGCAGCCCAGGCAGAGAAATGTTGCTTTGACTTTGCGACTCATTTTATTGCTCTATCTGATAAGAAAACTATTCAATCAGATAGTTATTTGTGGTGAATGAAATACGGTTACAGTTTCAAGAAGTTTTAAGCACAAAATCCGAAATCCACGCACTACAATATTAAAATCCAAGATTTTTCAAGGATTTCAAGCACCCGTACCAAACCTGGATATGAAGCTGATGATTGTTAAAATAAAATAGAACATTTTAATCAATTTCTTGTTTGCTCCGAAATCTACGACATGACTATATACAGAAAAGCTTGACATGGTATGCAAAAAAAAACCCCGAAAAAATAAATACAAATACACGAACAAAAAATGTTTTAACTGTCAGTTTCGTCATTTTAAAACTTTCCAAAACTAACATTTTCTTTGATTGACTGATATTAAATTGATTAGGGTCAAATTTAGTGTGAACAATATTATACAAACAAACACGTGTGTGCGCATGCGCACATGTTAGAATCGCTTCGATCCCTTGTGACGTAGAAACTTTGCTTTGATCCTTCCTGACGCGGTAACTTTGCTTTGATCCCAAAACCCTTAAATAGGAGCGCTCACCTATTATACTTTATGCTTAACGGACATTGACCTGCAGCAACTAAAACCCTGGAGAAGTTTTGAGAGCATTTTACGGGAGAAACCAAAACAAGTTCAGTTTTCTTTCTCACCAATTCACAGCGCAAACAGACACATTACACCATGTCAGCCAACCCATCCTTCAGCTCAGATGAGCTTGAAATAACGGAAGGGACCATTTTGGGAGATCACCACGTGGTGGAGGCTTTCCTTGGAGAAGGAAGCTTTGGTGTTGTAACCAGATGTCGCGATACAAAAAACAACCAAACTGTGGCTATTAAAGTCAACAAGAGCGACCCTGAAATTCTGCAACAGGCAAAACAGGAAATTTTCATCCTGGAGCAACTGCAACGCTTGGATCCAGACAGGTGCAACATTGTCGAATGGAACGGCTATTTCCTCGATGGAGAGCGCATTTGCTTAAATTTTGAACTCCTGGACCAAAGCCTGTCGGACTACATAGGGGACCGGAATAACCAGGGTCTCCCAATAAGAGAACTCAGGCCAATTTTGCATCAGCTCGCAAATGCTCTGTTCCACCTGGGTTCTGTGGGAATAGTGCATGCTGACCTCAAACCTGTCAACATAATGGTTGTGAACCGCCATGAGTCTCCCGTCAAAGTCAAACTTATAGACTTTGGCATCGCATGTAACACTTCTGCAGTGATTGCTGGTGGTGCTGTGGGGACAATTGGTTATTGTGCACCTGAGATTATGCTTGGCACACCATATGATGAAGCAATTGACATGTGGTCTCTGGGGCTGGTAGCTGTGGAGCTTGCTACAGGGCTGCCTCTCTATCCTGGGGAAGACGATTATGATGTTTTGAAGTTCATAATTGAAACCCAGGGTCAGCTACCAGATCATCTTCTAGAGTCTGGCTTGTATACTGATTGCTATTTCATCGAGGATAAGTACAACGAACAGCGCTGGACATTTAAGACCCAAGAACAATTTCAAGACGAGACAGATTATCAATCCAAAGAAACTCGATCGATAAAACTTAAGTGTCTAGATGACCTCGAACAACTACTGGAGGTTAGGCGAGGACCTGAAAATGGCCAACCATTATTTGTAAGGCTAATCAAACAGATGTTGGCCTTGGATGCAAATCAGCGCATAACACCCTCGGAGGTTCTGAAGCATCCCTTTTTCGACACTGGCCTCTCAAAGAGCGCCCCCTGCCTTGACATAAATAGCACAGGGGGAAAAAATCTTGTGCTCTCTCAGCAGCCTTCAAGCTGGAACAGTCATGGATCGCAAAAATTCAACTGCAGTTTCCAAAATTCAGTTGAATTTCCTCAAAAAGGACAGGTCAACACCTCAGCCAACCCATCTTCCTCTGAAGATGATCTTCAAATAACGGAAGGGACCATTTTGGGAGATCACCATGTGGTGGAGGCTTTCCTTGGAGAAGGAGGCTTTGGATTGGTAACCAGATGTCGCGATACAAAAAACAACCAAACTGTGGCTATTAAAGTCAACAAGAGCGACCCTGAAATTCTGCTACAGGCAAAACTGGAAATTTTCATCCTGGAGCAACTGCGACGCTTGGATCCAGACAGGTGCAACATTGTCGAATGGAATGGCTATTTCCTCGATGGAGAGCGCATTTGCTTAAATTTTGAACTCCTGGACCAAAGCCTGTCAGACTATATAGGGGACCGGAATAACCAGGGTCTCCCAATAAGAGAACTCAGGCCAATTTTGCATCAGCTCGCAAATGCTCTGTTCCACCTGGGTTCTGTGGGAATAGTGCATGCTGACCTCAAACCTGGAAACATCATGGTTGTGAACCGCCATGAGTCTCCCGTCAAAGTCAAACTTATAGACTTTGGCCTCGCATGTCCTGCTTCTGCACTGATTCCTGGTGACCGTGTGGGGACGGTTGGTTATATTGCACCTGAGGTTATGCTTGGCATTCCATATAATGAAGCAATTGACATGTGGTCTCTGGGGCTGGTAGCTGTGGAGCTTGCTACAGGGGTGCCTCTCTATCCTGGGGAAGACGATTATGATGTTTTGAAGTTCATAATTGAAACCCAGGGTCAGCTACCAGATCATCTTCTAGAGTCTGGCTTGTACACTGACTGCTATTTCATTGAGGATAACTACAACGAACAGCGCTGGACATTTAAGACCCAGGAACAATTTCAAGACGAGACAGATTATCAATCCAAGGAAACTCGATATATAAAACTTAAGCGTCTCGATGACCTCGAACAACTACTGAAGGTTAGGCGAGGACCTGAAAATGGCCAACCATTATTTGTAAGGCTAATCAAACAGATGTTGGCTTTGGATGCAAATCAGCGCATAACACCCTCGGAGGTTCTGAAGCATCCCTTTTTCGACACTGGCCTCTCAGGGAAAGCCCCCTGCACTGACATGAATAGCACAGGGGGAGAAAACCTTGTGCTCTCTCAGCAGCCTTCAAGCTGGAAAAGTCATGGATCACAAAAATTCAACTGCAGTTTCCAAAACTCAGTTGAATTTCCTCAAAAAGGACAGGTCAACACCTCAGCCAACCCATCTTCCTCTGAAGATGATCTTGAAATAACGGAAGGGACCATTTTGGGAGATCACCACGTGGTAGAGGCTTTCCTTGGAGAAGGAGGCTTTGGATTGGTAACCAGATGTCGCGATACAAAAAACAACCAAACTGTGGCTATTAAAGTCAACAAGAGCGACCCTGAAATTCTGCAACAGGCAAAACTGGAAATTTTCATCCTGGAGCAACTGCGACGCTTGGATCCAGACAGGTGCAACATTGTCGAATGGAACGGCTATTTCCTCGATGGAGAGCGCATTTGCTTAAATTTTGAACTCCTCGACCAAAGCCTGTGGGACTACATAGGGGACCGGAATAACCAAGGTCTCCCAATAAGAGAACTCAGGCCAATTTTGCATCAGCTCGCAAATGCTCTGTTCCACCTGGGTTCTGTGGGAATAGTGCATGCTGACCTCAAACCTGGAAACATCATGGTTGTAAAGCGCCATGATTCCCCTATCAAAGTCAAACTTATAGACTTTGGCCTCGCATTTCCTGCTTCTGCACTGATTCCTGGTTACCGTGTGGGGACGGTTGGTTATATTGCACCTGAGGTTATGCTTGGCCTTCCATATGATGAAGCAATTGACATGTGGTCTCTGGGGCTGGTAGCTGTGCAGCTTGCTACAGGGCTGCCTCTCTATCCTGGGGAAGACGATTATGATGTTTTGAAATTCATAATTGAAACCCAGGGTCAGCTACCAGATCATCTTCTAGAGTCTGGCTTGTACACTGATTGCTATTTCATCGAGGGTAAGTACAACGAACAGCGCTGGACATTTAAGACCCAAGAACAATTTCAATACGAGACAGGTTATCAATCCAAAGAAACTCGATATATAAAACTTAAGTGTCTCGATCACCTCGAACGACTACTGAAGGTTAGGCGAGGACCTGAAAATGGCCAACCATTATTTGTAAGGCTAATCAAAGAAATGTTGGCCTTGGATGCAAATCAGCGCATAACACCCTCGGAGGTTCTGAAGCATCCCTTTTTCGACCCTGACCTCTCAAGGAGAACCCCCAGGCACCGATATGAATAGCACAGGGGGAGAAAACCTTGTGCTTTCTCAGCAATCGTCCGATTGTTTGGGTGGCCAAAATTCTAGGGGAGCTAGAAATTCTTGTGGAAAAAAAGCCCAAAACAATAACATCAACAAAAACAATCAATGAATATGGTCTTAAACTTGGGCACAATTTGGCTTGAAATCCATCAACTAATCTCTCAATATTCAAAGCAGAGCAGCAGACAACTTACCATCACATCAGTCCTTCAATCAGACCTACAACAAATGTCTTCCTTCTCTCACCCCAACCGGTCGCAGCAGATGGCCGCCCCTCCCTGAGCCTGGTTCTGCTGGAGGTTTCTTCCTGTAAAAAGGGAGTTTTTCCTTCCCACTGTCGCCAAAGTGCTTGCTCATAGGGGGTCATATGATTGTTGGGTTCTCTGTATGTATTATTGTAGGGTCTACCTTACGATAATACATACAGCCTTGAAGTGACTGGTGGTATGATTTGCTGCTATATCAATAAAATTGAATTGAATTGAATTCAAGGTGAATTCGGAACTAATTGGAAACATACTGGATATTAAATAAACCTGCTTTGAGCATTAAATAATTGTTGTTTGAAATTCTTTATAAATATTATAATATTTACCATTTACCATATATAAATATAGTGCCACTTTTCTACTGTTTAAATTGCAACTGTTTAAAACTGACTCATTTATTCATACACTCGAACATAAACACACACACGGTAAATGGCCTGTATTTGTATAGCACTTTACTTAGTCCCCAAGGACCCCAAAGTGCTTTACACTTGTAGGAATGTTTAGCTTATTTTAGAGTTTAGGAATGTGTTAGATAGGATAGAACTATTGTAGAGACACTGACACTGCCCTGGATGTAATAAAGGCCTGACTGTGTCATAAACTTAGGAGCAGATTTTAGGAGACCCTCCCCCAGTTGAACTGTGAATGTAAGACAAAGAAGAGTTAATGCTGAGTGGAAATTCCCCAGAGAATATCTGTGCGGGGGTCTCAATGTTTGTGACTTGATAACTGTGGTCTGGAACGGAGATGGGGTTTTATGACCTCCGGGGAGTCACTATATAGAGACACACACACCTACAGTGCCTTAATTCTTACGCACCCACACCCACATGCACACTCACTCACGTACACACACATACACACAGGTATGCGCACATAGTCACTCACGAGCACTCACATAGACACGCGGGAACGCGCACATGTAGGCATTCACGTGCTCGCACACACAAACATGTAAACATAGTGCTTAGTTTTATGGCACCTCGTAGAGGGATTAGAAGGGGGGTCACTTATACAAAACTGCATGTAACAGACAAAGGAGTTGAGATCTGCAGAGAAAGTCCGGGGTTCTGTACATCTCCCTTCTAGAAGGTATAATCAATAAGTGTGTATTAATAAAGGTATTGTTAATTGACTACTGAGTCCCGGTGTTCTTTCTGGAAGCCTGACGAATATACGAACTGGGGTGAAACTGCTTTTGCAACACACTACATTCAGTCATCCACCCATTCACACACTGGTGATGGCTGTCAGTGCGCCCCAGGTGCCCTGGGGTGCACTGACAGAGGCGAGGCTGCCAGACACTGGCGCCACCGGGCCCTCTGACCACCACCAGTAGGCAACGGGTGAAGTGTCTTGCCCAAGGACACAACGACCGAGACTGTCGGAGCCGGGGCTCAAACCGGCAACCTTCCAATTACAGGATGAACTGCAAACTCTTGAGGCACGATTGCCCTATATACACATATACTTTACAGTACCAGTCAGTGCTTACATACTAGTTCTTTTCCCTACTTTTTCATGCTTACTGGTACAAATGCCTGTTACTAGAGTTAAATGCTATCAATGTATTCTCACAGTTATCGAACTGTACAAATGCATACAAAATAACGCTCACGTAAACATAACTGTGCACTAGTTTGCCCTTATTGCTGCAGTTTGTTTCAAATCACTTTGAATAAAGCTCAGCTTCTCTCAAGCGCTCTCTCTCACACACACACACACACACACACACACACTGTGTAGCGTTTCAACATCTTGTCTTGTAAGCTTTTAACCTGTCAGTCAAACCTGTTTTGAAGATGAATAAGTGTGCCACTTTCTTCTGTCCAGCAATGCGTATTCCAAACTTAAAGTCTGAATTGCTCCTCCTCTTTCTAGGTTCTAACAATATCTCTTCTTAAGATCTTGATTAAGACCAGCGAAAACTAAATGGATGAATGGAAACAAGGAACAATGTTCAGAGAGTAAAGTATTTCTTATTTTAAGCCTCATCTATTTAAACGACGTGGTGTCTGTTTTGTAAATCATCAGCCTTTTACAGCTGAGAGGAAACAGTCAGCTAGTGTATCTCCTGATGCAGGACCTGATGCAGCTCATTTTGGGTACTACGATCACCAAGCATTTAGAAAATCTATTAGAGGATAATAAAGTGTTTTCACCATCTTGGCCAAGAAGAAAAACACATTTTAGCATATAAATTAGCAGTCTCTTCTAAACAAGTCCTTTAGCATGCCGATGTTAAAAAAAATATAACAAAAGGCATCTATCATATTGCTAAAAGTACTAATTACAGTGTTTTTAATTGTTTAGTTATTTTAATAGTTTAATTCAAGCGTATCACTGCATTGAGAAATGGGTGGTTATCTGTTGGATAATGGGATTAAGCAGTGTTTTTCTTGACGTTCATAAAAGACAAAATATGTAAAACAATTAATAATGAATGAGTCTGTTCAATGAAAACACTTTACGAAAGAGAAAAAAGTATCCAGCTGTAATAGAGCATGCATCAGCTCAGTAGTTGAGATCACAGCTCACTGCGAGGAAAGTCTTTATGATCGTACACAAATGAGCCTCGAAACTGCAACTAAACAGTCACTGTGAGGCAGAGCTGTGGTGGTAATAAGGATAATGACAAGCACAATGAAACCTCTGCACAAGCATTTTCCTGACAAGAACAGATCCATTATTACTATTATTATAAGATTACTTCATGTATCACAGATTATCATCACATATTATTGTTACTTCCTCCACCTATGAAAGTACTAAAGAAGAAGCTGAAGGCTCCAAGGTAAGCTCTTTGTCTATAGAAAGGATGTAGCCCTGAATTTATGAGACAGGCAAAGATACCAAAATACAAAAACAGATGCAAAAACTGCACAAAATGTAAATGTAACATATATATAAAATATATTAAAAAAATTTAAAAAGTAAATAAACATAAAGATTTATTAAAATATATACAAAAAACAAAATATGTAGCCAAAATACCAAAACCACAGAACAAAAGAGAAACACGCACTTTTCTAAACGTTGTACACTGCAAGGTTTCCTGTTCAAGGTTAACCCTGCATGTGTGTAATGGACCGAGTTGAAAAACAGGAGGAGTCCCACAAATTATTAGAAAAATATGTTTTTCATTCATTTAACCCCCCAAAATTAGATTTACAAAAGTAATAAATGTTGAGCTCATAAAAGAGGTCAAAGAAACAAAACTGAACTCAGGCCAAGACTGCAACCTTAACAAACCAAATGACTGCCACAAACAAACATAACTGACCTAAACATGAAATGACGCACAGGGGTACATGTAATGGCTGATCAGACCATTGTGACACATGAGGGGTAACAAACAAACACAATCATAAATCACAAAACAATGCAGTACAGTCTAGTTTGTGAATAAACTAAACACTAAAGAAGAAAATCAAAACCATTAAACCCTAAACTCAAATATTTAATTAAATACAAATACTTTGTTTTTAAATTGAAGCAAACACACATTCTCCCCTTCAGCAGGGAGTGGTGGTGTGGTCCAATTATCCCTCTTTGCATTTAGTGGTTTCAAACCCTGGCTACCATCTTTTGTCCAGCAACTCCCGGGGATGATGGCAGGTAAGAAATAAAAAGACAAAGGTTAGTCAAAAATCAAAGTAATGAAGTGGCATGAATACATAAGTAAACTAAATGTGCGCGCTTACAAATAGAACAAATGTATCCAAACCAATTAATAAAGTTATTGAAAACTAAAGTGTGTTACTGTGTTCAAATGAAGAAATGAAAATACAAGAGTTACTGACTTTAGAGTGTGGCCACGGGTTTGGCCATCACAATGTGCAGACTCCAGCTGTGGTAATGTGGGCGGATGAAGATGGTCACTGATGGACCTCCACCCCTGCCTTCTGGTCATCTGTGTTACTGATTAAGACTTACCTCTGCTCTGTGCGTGCGTGTGTGTGTGTGTGCGCGCGCATGTGTAACAGTGCCCCAAGCAGATTAGGGCACAGCAGGCGTGATGCCAACTCATGCAGCTTCTCCTTAGAAGTCACTCAGCGCCCCGTCCGTGTAGACAAAGAGCAATAATGGGAGAAAAAAGACACAGACTAGGCTCCTCCAGGCAGACCCATTGCTAACCAGCCTCTGAGTGCTGAATGAGAAGGCAGACCCCCGCCATGCCAGGTGATTTCAAAGACAAGGGTGTGTTATCTGTAGTTTGTGTGGGAGACGGTCTGATACGCTCCCTCTGTACATGGCTAATCCCCTCATGTGGCACAGCTCCGACTCCACCTTGGGGCCAAAACACAGAGGCACCGTAGCATGGATGTAGCTCTGTGCAATATTAAAAAGAATAAAGAAAATGAAATAATAATTAAATCTAGCGCTGTGTTTTCATAGATTCACCAGGTCTTTCTCCCAGTGAGAGCGATGATTCAGCTTCTCATCTGGGTCCTGTGCCAGTATAGCATTTACTAGCAGATGGATAAACAGGTTTGGAAATCCCCTCCCTGTACTAAGGTTTGTGACATCATTAGTGACGGGGCTGTGTGGCAATTTTTGTGCCTTTACCAAAGTGACCTTCCAATATTCACACCTGCTTCACAGACTCATGGTCCAGGCCTGCAGAGGTGACAAAGTAAGTTGTGCTTGAACTTTTCTTTCGAGGTCTCTTCTTTGATTCTCAAACTTTTCCCCCCTCACACATTCACGTGGCAACACAATGAGTGGCTTCCAGGAGAGACTCGCCCTTCAAACTAATGATTCATCAATAATGTTTAGCCAGAATTGAAGCATCTGAATCCACAGCATGTCTGTGCTCTGGCACTCCTTGAGGCAAAGATCTAACAGCTCCAACCAGATGTTTTGGCTGTGCTCCAGTTGTTGTTTGTTGGGTAAAAACTGGTTAATTAAAGTTAATTATGAGTTTGTTTTGCTTTGTAGTTTTAATTGGCATGTTTATCTCTGTTTACTTCATACAGCTCATATCATCTTAATAATAGTATGCAGGTTGAACGCCACAACTGGTTGTCTTAAGGTTGACTTAAAATAAAGAATACAAACCAAACTGTGAATGTTGGGAGTTAAATTAACTTCAAGGTGATTGGCTGATGACCAAAGCACGTCATAGTTTGGAACCATTCGCATGTTTGTATTTTAGTATAAATGTCTGACTGTATGGTTGATTTGAAAATGTAAAGTTATTTTTAACACGTGGCTTTTATTCAAACTCTGAAGCACTTTGTAACTCTGTGTTTGGATAAAAGTCCATCAAGTTATGAACCCATCAGCACATCCATGATTCTTATATCACCTTCCAAAGGTGCTCCATTAGACTGAGATCTGCTGACAGTGGCCATTAGAGTTCACTGAACTCACTGTCATGTTCAAGAAAACGGTTTAAGATGATCTAAGATTTGTGACACGACACGCTGTTCTGCTGGAATCAGCCATCAGAGGAGAGGTACACTGTTCTCATAAAGAGACGGACATGTTCAGCAATAATACTCAGGCAAGCTGTGATGTTTACCTGAGTATTATTGCTACTCGGTTGATACTAAGGGGCCCAAAATGTGCCAAGAAAATACCCCCCACAGTGACACCACCACCGCTAGTCTGCACAGCTGACATAAGGCAGGATGGATCCATCCTTTCATGCTATTTATGCCAAATTCTGACCCGACCATCTGCATGTCAGAGCAGAAATCAAGACTCATCAGACCAGGCAACATTTTTCCAATCTTCTCATGTCAAATTTTGAGAACTGTAGCTTCAGTTTCCTGTTCTTAGCTGACTAAAATGCTCTTCTGCATTCTTTGGTTGTAACAAATGGTTGTATGAGCTACGGTTGCCTTCCTATCAGACATTTTTCTCTGACCGTTGACATCAATAAGGCAGTTTTCCCAAGAGAACTGAAGAAGTGCTTTTAAATTAAAGAATAACCATTCAAAGTGCTCAGTGGTGAAACTTTAAATCTTTCAGAGTTTGATAGCTGGACAAGTGATGCCTTATTTGAAGAAACGTGAAATGAGTTCAGCATATTATGTGAACAGAGATAATTCAATGGGTAAAAATAAACACTGACAAGAGAAACACTTCACTGTTGATTACCATATGGATTCTAATGAAAGCTGTAAATCTGTTAATATCCTGTTAATCTACATACAGCAAATAAAGAACATGTGACTTTAAAGCATCCAGCAAAGTGATAACTGTCCTCTGCCCACTAAGTAGTGACTCTACAATATTATATTTCATTTTCAGAGTTATTCTCCCTGACTTGTAGGGATGTAGGGGCTGTTATGAAGCTGTTGCAGATGGTACAGGAAACATCCATGGAAATTCATTCATTACTGAAAACTTTGTTTTCATTTTTTTATTATTTGAGAAAAATGTGAGACAGCTTCTCTTTGAATCTATGTGGGAAAATACAGTTTGTAAAAATCATGAAATTTTGAAGTGACAGAAATTCTCTGAGGGAGAAAGCTGGTTGGGAAGTTTATTTTACCAATTCAGCAGACAGAAGGCAAGTTGAGTTCAGCAAATCCACGTAAGAAAACTGAGTGCAGAACAAAATGTTTTATTGCATTTTCACTATTTGTCATGATCTGGTGACTCTGTGTTTATGTTTTGTTTTCTTATAGTTGTGTGATATAGTGATTTTTCATGGCCTTGTCTTTTGTATTTTTAGTTTCTTTAGTTATTCTTTAGTACTTTAGAGATTTTCCAGCCCTTAGGTTTTGTCACTGTGCTCACCTTGTGCTCCTTGTGTCACGTCTGGAGTCCTGGTTTCTATGTTCATGTATTTCCTTTGACAGTCCTGTACCCTGTGTCAGTGTATTCTTGCTATTTTCCAATTCAGGGTCTGCATCTTTCGGAGTGTCCAAACTACGGCCCGCAGCCCATTTTTAATTGGCCCGCACTTCAACTTTTGCTTGAGTGTATTGCACTTCTTAGTTTTAACACCAGGGCAAGCTACTGTTGATCAAGGCAGTTGCTCCACCAAAAAGGACAATCCTAGAAGAAATTTACCCCAAGTTACTGAACATGGCAGAACCAAAGAAGCGAAAGGTAGAAAGTGAGTGCAGAAAATTTCAGACACGGTGGGAGAGTGAATATTTCTTCAAAGAATTCAAGGGGAAGTGTCTGTTTGATCTGCACTGAAACTGTGGCAGTTATGAAAGAGTGTAATGTACGACGTCATTATGAAACCAAACATCAGGTCTATGCATCCTACACTGGTGCTGAGCGAGAGGAGAAAGTAAAGTAAATAGTAGCTGTCCTGCAGGGTCAGCAACAGTATTTTTTTGTGCTCAAAAAGTCCAGGAAAAGGCTACAATAGCAGCTATGAGGTGGCCCAACTCCTCGCAAGACGTGGAGTTACAGAGGAGCTGCTCGATCTTAAGAGTCTAAAAGGCACAACAACGGGTATGGATACTTTTGAAGCTGTGTCAGACTGCTGATGATTTCAAAGTCATTCACAGCCTGCTGCTACTACTGCTTTGACTGGTACACAGTTCAAATGACAGCTCAAAAGGACCTGTTTACATTAGCATACCAACTACAACCCTGTTTATTCATATTTATTCTTGTTTTTAAATCCTTGCGATTGTGATTTTAATTTTGATCTCCTCAATTTCGTCAAACATTTTCATAAAAGTGTTATGAAGAGTTGTTCCATGTAGTATGACGGAAAACATTCAGACCGTATTATAGACCAACAAACTAAATAAACAGACTGTTTTTTGTTAGTACTCTCTGACTTTGTGAGGCAGTACAGGTATTCTTACCACTGCGGCTGAGTCCTGGTCCCTCTGCCTTGAAAAGGATCCACTTTGACCCTGAAGGATGTCATTGGAATAGCCTAAACGCAAACAGCCTTTGTCCTGATGGCAGAGGACAAAGGCTGTGTTAGCATGTTACCTTTGCAGGTAATGCTCTACAGTCATTTTTAGCCTCAAACAGCAGGTGGGTTAAATAAGTTTCCCTGTAATATCTGTTTCTAAACATGTTACTGTTGTTTGGAATATTTCTTTGACATGAGCACATGTTTGCGCTCTTTACTCTCACACACACAGTTTTATGGAGCTTTACCTTGACCAGACTCTGAGCAGTCAACAGTGAAATATGTTGGCTGGAAGGCTTTGAGGCCCGTCTTTGCCACTCCAGGGTCAGAGACCTTCACCTTGTTTGGATGACAGCCTGCTCCGATATTCATCTGTGGGCACAAACACCAAAACTCAAGAGACTTTTCAGTGAGAAGAAAAGGCAAACCCTGCATGCAAGAGTGAAAGTGAGTGCATACTCACCCTGAATGGACTCTCAGTCTCCCCAGGAGACCATCACAGTGTGCCTCACAGGCTTACGTGGGGTGCAGGTGCAGGTGTATGTGCTGTTGCCATTATCCTTGACCTGGACATCCACAGAATTGCCTTCACCATCCTGTGCAGAAGACAAGGGATTAGTTCAATCAGATTTAACACAGCGTATTTTTTGGGGCACCGGATTATAAAACGCATTAAGCAAAACAAAACAGTCAGATAAGTCAGACTTTACTCAACTCTTTCTTCTTGCTTCCTCCACTTCAGTACCATTGATTCATTAATGTTGAAATCTCTCGCAGCTGCTCTATTCTCATGTTCTACTGCGTGACTGACAGCCTTGAGTTTGAAATCCGCTTCGTAAGCATGTCTCTTAACAGGGGCCTTTTTGGGATCCTTATCCACACACAATGCGGTAATATTATGTTGAAGCACAGTACGTATTACTCCGCGAGGCTCCTGACTACGGTAGCCGTAATGCCTACGCACAACATGAATTCATACATAAGGCGCATCAGATTATAACGTCTCTGTTGATTTTTGAGAAAATGAAAGGATTTTAAGTGCGACTCATAGTCCGAAAAATACGGTACATGCAATATATTTAACATATTTGTGATGATATACAAAGCCAGATATACCTGGGCTATAATTTTCAGAGGAGCTTTTCCTCCTTGCTTGGCATCAACTCTGAATTCAGTGGGTTTTCCAACAGCCAGACCACTGCTCTGAAGGCCTGGACCGTACGCCTTAACCTAGAGAAAACTATTTTAAACAAACAATTAAAAAAGGAACAAGTCAAAGATCTACTACAGCCAAAGAAGACCATTTACAGACTATAGTGCTGTGAAAAATATTTGCCTCCTTTCTGATTTATATTTGTCACACTTACACGTTTCAGATCAATCCATTTTTAATATTAGTCAAGAATGCCTAATATTAAACGGCAGTTTTCAAGGGGAAAAAGCTATCCAAACATACTTGGTCCTATATGAAAAAGTAATTGCACCGAAAACCCGATACCTTGTGTGTCACCTCTGACACCAAGAACTGCAGCAAGCGTTTGGTGCTTGAGGTCACATTTTGAGTTTGTGAGGATATTTAAGGTAGACACACGTAATTAGCGGCAGGTGTGTTGTTGATTGGGAGGAAGCAAACAGTTTGTGAAATAAAGAATCTGAAGGACAAGATGAGTAAGGCTGGAGTTATTGGACTGTATCAAGTTTAATAAGTTCATGCATACCAGTGACATCGCGTCATCCCCGCCAACGAAGACCCCAGTGGCTTCAAGCCTAGGCTTAGCCTCTACAGGAGAGCGTTCAGCCATGAAAAGTGTGTCCATCACAAGCCCACCACCATGATCTCAGGTCTTGAGGCAACTATCATGAAAACTAATCACTCATTGCAGTCTCACCTGGAGCTCGCGCTTCTAGTTCATGCCATCATCACCAAAGATTCTTAAATTAATAGTTTAAAGATGTCCATGAATGCACTGCTAACTGCTCTTCAACCTTATAAAGATCAACATGCATTTTGAATAAGAAATACTTTTACAAAACCAAAAGCTTCACTGTGTTTAGTGATTTATATGTCTAAAACAACAGGTTCAGTTTGTAACTGAGAGAGCGGCTCAGTGGCGCTGAATTATATTTCCAATAGAAACACAATTTCATATGTTGTAGTAACAACACACTGCCACAAGATGGCAACCTAGGCCTACTTTACCATGCTGTTCCAGTAAATAAGAAAACGTGACAGAGCCTTGAAAGAGTGACAGAGACACTTTTTATGAACTCATCTGTAATGTGTCACCTTTTCTGTAGAATGAAGAAGTGCTTCCCTTCTTTTAAAGGAAATACAGGCTTACAAAGATCCTCTAAACATGTTTCTGAAATAATCCTAAACACAATCATTAAATCAAAACTGCAAGAAACAATTTATTTAATCACTCTTCTTCACTTAATTCCTTAACTTAGTAAAAAAAAAAAATAGACAAAAACTCTTCTGCTGTCTCACCTCTGTCAGTGTTCATGCTGTTGCAAGAACAGGTGGAGGTGCAGGTGGAACTTTGACTTCACTGTGGTTTGTATGTGCAGGCAGGAGTGTGACATCTCAGAGCAGCAGAGGATTGTGGAGCACGGTGACTCCTGCTGCGACGCCCCCGTCTGAGTGTCCTGAGCTCTTGGTCCTCAGCAGACGGCCCACACACTCATTTATCACCGTGTCTTTATCCTGCCTGTAAGAAAGCAAAGACAAGGCTAACATTAGAAACAGCCACCAACCAATCCCTTTTACTCCACCGCCCAAAAATCAGTGAGAAACACTAGCTAGTATTAACTTGGAATTAGGGCTGCCACAAACGATTATTTTGATAGTTGACTAGTCACCGATTATTTTTGCGATTAGTCGACTAATCGGATCATGCATCCATTGGACGTAAAACGTACAGCTTATTGCACCAGCAGCATCTGCTCTTATATAACATTAGCTTACAGTTTTAAGTGTTTAGGGTATGTGCTAACTAAAAATAAAGACAAGATGATAGTTTATTAAATTTAATGAGATTTACAGATTGTTTCGGTAAAGTTTAATAAACTCCTTGATATCTAAAATATAACGGGACACCGGAGTATATTCTCGAACATCTCACACTTCTGATAATCAGTTGTCTGCTTGACGTTTATTCAGCCGTGTATAAACTATAACTTTAATCTCAGCCAAACCGATTTACTCAGGAACAAATAAAATACTAAAAAAAAGGCCAAACAATAACATTTTTAAGTTATCTAAGTGACTTATATATGTTTAACCTGAGTAGCGAAAGACGGTGGTGGGTTTGAAAACGATTTGCCGGGAGTCCGGTGTTCTCACGGGCTCTAGTGAGCCTTGCCCCCGGCTAGCTATCGAGCTAGTGGGTAACAGACGTCTCCGAAAACGTTGGAGCGCTTTTGAAAATATGCGGTGTCTTGATAAACTGAGCAGATATTTGAGGTTTACACAGCTACATTCTCCCTGAAAATATGTTAAACGTTTATTTTGTGACCCAGAAAGATTAATAAGAGTAATATTAAAACTAACTAGCTGCCGCCATTGTTGAAAACTGAGCAGGGCCGCACTATGAATTCTGGGACACTGCTTCTTCTTCTTCTTCGGAGTGTAACGGCAGCTGGCATCCTTGTACATGCAGTGCTGCCATCTTCTGTTTCAGTCCGTTATTACACTCTTAAATCCTACTACTTATTCCTGCGTCTTTTGTGATCTTACAAAGCTTCAAACGACGCGTCGACTATTAAATCAGTCGTCGACGATTTTGATAGTCGACGTAATCGTGACTAGTCGACTAATCGTGGCAGCCCTATTCAGCAACAAAGATGCCATCAAAAAAGTCACAGTCATCAGAGCAACATCAGAGAAACAAAGTCTAACCATGGAAGGTATATAGAAATATATGCATAAAAACACAAAAACAAAGAACATCAACAATGAGCACCTTTCGTTTTGCTGAAAGTGATATAGCTTTCTGTTCCCATCAACTGAAACCGCCAACATTTCAGGTGTGCATGCTGGGCAGCTGAAGCTGACATCACAGCACAGCTGCTCTTCCTCATCAAGAAAGCTGTGCTGCAGTGCAATCAACTATTACATTTAGGCAAAGATTACTTTCCATCCCTAAATGATTGACGGTCAGAAACTCTGACCTTGTTTCTACAGACAGCAGAGAGCTGCTGCCTTTCTGTGGGTATGATTTCATTTTTACCCATCACCCCAGTTAAATTTCACTGGGGTCTGTCTCATTTATATTCCAGAACCAACACTTTGAAGCACTTTTCTTTGTAGCTCAATGGAGACACACATTTATGATCAGGTCCCCCAGTTTCAGACACACTTGCACAAGCACACAGATGACCAATATCTCACACTGGTTTAACACACATCTGTCTGGGCTAAAGTACAGACATCGAACGCTATGACAGACCAAGGCAACTATGATCCTTGCAATTTTAGAAGAAGTCTGCTTGAAAGTAATCATGGACAGAATTCATGTTTCAAATTATTCTAAAAATGCACTTCAGCAAGTTTTTTTTTTTATAATGCCTACTAAAGATGTTTTCAAAGGGTTTCCCAGATATGGGTTATTTCTAGTCCCAGATTAAAAGAATAATTCAGTGAAGACCTCCATTTAAACAACTTTAATGATCTCTAAGAGTGCTGGCTACTTCAGCCAGAGACGTTATCAGATAATGACGATGAAAGGGTGATTAAAGTCTATAAAGAACATAAAATTTCATTTATTATTCATTTAATTCATTGTAACTACATAAGAGCCCAGCAGCAGCAAGCCCGGTGATTTGCTGGGGGAAAAAAGAAAATTAAAAACTCAAGATGACTTTCCTGAATAAAAAGGAACCCAGGACATTGCTCTGGAAAACAAACTTTGTGGATCTGGTACATGTAGCTTGTACATGTACATTAAACCCATACTTTTGTTTGCATTCATGCTGTACTCGTAAAATGACTCAGAGTAAAGGTGCCTAAATAATTTAAAAGCTATCTTAAATGCATTTTTTTAGACTACCATTATTTCTGACTTGGAAGGTTAGCCTGCAGTGCTTCACGTATGATTTCATGTTGTCTGCAGCACTAATTGGTGAAAACATCTTTGAGCAAAAATCTGTGAATCTGGTGGCAAATGGCCCTGTGGGGTGAGTCGTATATCTTATCCAATATTTACATACTCACAGAATCAACATCATATTAGCATCACCTCTCTATGCTGGCTATGGAGACAATTTATTAGATATGCAAGTTCACTGAGACTAGAGCACTATGGTTTAGTCTTATGATCCCAGTATGTCTGTATTGTCTCATCATGTTTTTTTCTTTTGAAATGTAGAAGATATTGTTTCATCAAAATTAGTAAATTTAGTAAAATGTCATAAAAGTACACAAATTTAGATCAACAATAACATCTAAGCTCAATTCTGCTTTGTGAGCACTACACACAGTATCGAAGCTATATTAAGTTATTTTTAATGAGATAATTTTTTTTAAAGCTGCCCTCATAAGTTGTTGTGATGTTCATTATTTCAGAATTCAATTGATGTTTAAGACCAACAGTTAAAGTCCAAAATCCTGGTGGTAAAAAAAGACCATAAAGACCATAAAACCACAAATACAGACGTGACTTTGGCTTTCATGTGACTTTCACGACAGGATGCATGTACTGTTGACTTGGAGCTCATTTACAGACCAGTCGATGCAGAAATATCAGGATTCACAGAAAAAGAAAAGATGCCTGTTCTTTCAATAGGCCAAAAGGACCTACAGTACTTCATTTTTATTACACACAAAGACAGAAGTTATACACAAACAAACAGTTGCAAAATCAAAATGAGAAAATATAATGAATAAAGACTGATCTGGATTACTCAAAATGAAAACAACAAAGAGAATCAAAGAAACAACGATGATTTAACACCCACATTTCATGTCCGCTTCACTTCTCTAAGCCCATACATGGCGTATAAACAAAAGCGATGCACTTACTTCCTAGAACTACTTTCTCTACTGACACCATTTTCTACATCTGGGTACAGTTTTAGGTTAATTATGTAATAACTTGCTCTACAACATGTTCAGGCGTGAACTTTTAATTAATATACCAAAAACAAAACAGAAAAACCTCACATCAAAATGATTAATACAACATTTTATCAAGGTCACTTTAAAATTTACAAATGCCTGCAGAGCCTGCTACAAATATTTTCCAACAGTGTGCACTGAATGGAAAAAACAAAACAAAACAAAACTGATGTCAATGAAGAATTAAATTCACAAATTCAAAATTATTTAATTATTTAAGTACACTTTGCTGTGCTCATTATCATCTCTGCATTTCAAGTAAATTGACTTGGTGTGATGATTTATCATACAGTGGCCCTTTATGCAGTACCTCTGTTCATCCTCTGCCTGAAAACACATTTTAGGTCATGTGTCTAAGTCTTTAAGTTCAAATAAGGATCATTTGGGACTCTGCCGGGTTCAACACAGCCAGTGGCTAGTAACAAAGTTGATCGGGAAATTGCTGCTCACCTTGGGCCGCTGACAGAAACAGATCCTCACTAATGACTTATTTGTTTCTGAAAATTCTGCAAGATAAAAACGAGGGAGTACCTTCAAATTCTCATTTTTCTAACGTCACATATTTGTCTATACAACATCTTGGTCTTCATTGCCATCTGCTGGATAGTTTGTACAACTACAACTAGTGATGATGACAGTAATAAGCAAGAAGCACTCAGGAAACCCAAACTTTAGCCAAGGCAGCTCACTCCCTGAGCAACATTTACTTTTAGAGAAATAGTATTGTATTTTGTGTATGTCCATTTTGTTGTCTTTCTTCTTCTACCACATACTCTAAAATTTAAAGTGTAGTAAAAATAACAGATTTTGGGGTCAACTTGAAAGAAAGGCAGATGTGAAATGTAAAAGTGGGGTCAGAGGTCAAGTGTGACATATTTAGAGACCCTGTATAATACTTCCCAATATTTGTTATTTGTTATCATTACAAAAAATGGCAGTAAGAAACATAGTTTAAATAGCATTATTATCACTATGACCTTGAGATTAATCTACTGGCATGTTGACCTCCTGAATTTTGAGTGTCACATAATTTCCCATCTGTCTTTTCCCTAAAAAAGCAGTTTCATCTTCTTCCTGAGTTTCTCTTCTGCAACGGCATAGAGGAAAGGGTTGATGCAGCTGTGCAGCAGAGCCAGGCAGTGGGTTGCAACCAAGGCTGTGTTTAACGACCTCCTCATAGCACAGTCATACGGCACCACATCAGGACTCAGCAGTATGTCTATCACCATGGTTATCTGGTATGGTGTCCAGAGGAGCAGAAACACAATCACGATGGTTATGATCACCCGCATGGCTCGGTGCTTCTGGAAACCACGAGTGAGCAGCAGCCGTGAAACAGTGATGCTGTAGCAGGAGATCATGACAATCGCAGGGACCAAAAAGCCAAAAACATGAATGAACCCCTGAATCGTGAGCCTCCATGCTGTAGAGATGCCGATGTCAAAGCTATCAAAGTGAATGAAAAGAGCAGGCACAGCAAGGGCACAACCGAAAACCCACACCACTGTGCAAAGGATCCTGCTGCAATTCTTTTGGTGACTCTTGAGTGTCTCCCTGGCGTGCACAATCACAAGGTAACGATCGATGCTAATACAGGTGAGGAAGATGATGCTGGTGTAGAAGTTTGCGTCCATGACGATGTGGAGGAGTTTCCAAAGGAAGTCTCCTAAGAGCCATCCTCGAGTTAGTGCTGCAATACAAAACTGAAGCGTTAAAGCCAGCAGTCCATCTGCTATGGTCAGGTGGAACAGGTACACATCTGATGGAGCCAAAATTTCTTGGCTGGTTCTGATCACCCATCCTACCAGCAGGTTTCCGAGTATGGCCAATACAGAGATGACTGTGAAGATGACACACAGGATCACAACTGCTGTAGGTTCCAGATCCACATATCCACATATTAAGGTATGCCGAACTGGAGAGAAGGATTCACTGGATTCGTTGTAATCATAGGAAGTATAGTTCCCAAAGAAATCATCTCCAAAGACATAGACAAATGACATGGCTGTGGACAGAAATAAAAGCAATGATTCAGCCAAAAGTAAATCTACAAAGAGGGGGAAAACAACAAGTTGCTGATTTTGACAGACCCCAAATTCTAACACACATCAACACTATCGTAGCGTAGGTGGGCATTTGGTGATGCCAGGATGAGTAAAAAAAGACAGGTGACAAGGCCCTGCTTACCTACTCACCTATGTGCAGCAGACGATCAAAAATTCACAAAGGAGACAAGAAAAACAGCAAAGAGAGCAAAAGGACAATAAACCCTGATTTCTCTGTGACATCCCTTTTTGTACTACACCAAGTAGAATTCGTGCAGATAGCAACAGCTTTGCAAACACATTTCCTGTTTCTGCCATATGTGTGAAGCAGGCAAGACTGGGTTTTGTATTTTGTAACTTAGCAATATTTTTGTAATTTAGTTTCGCTGTCTGGTTCCTCAAACTGTGAGGAACTCGAAACCAAACTAACTGGGAGAACACACAGCTGGAGAGAGAGATCACAACAACAAGAGGGAGACTGAGGACTTAAATACACATACACACACAGGATAACGAGGCTGGGCGACTATGGAGGACCACAAGAGGCACGCGCATCGAAATAAAGAATTCTGTGCTTAAATAATGAATTGTAGAATAAATTCTGCATTTGTAAATTCATTTTTGAATTCCAATTTAATAAACTGCAGTTCAAAAACCTTTTTCCATTTGCACTTTAATAAACTGCAGTTCAAAAACCCTTTTCCATTTGCACTTTAATAAACTGCAGTTCAAAAACCCTTTTCCATTTGCACTTTAATAAACTGCAGTTCAAAATCCTTTTTCCATTTGCACTTTAATAAACTGCATTTCAAAATCCTTTTTCCATTTGCACTTTAATAAACTGCATTTCAAAAACCCTTTTCCATTTGCACTTTAATAAACTGCATTTCAAAATCCTTTTTCCAATTGCACTTTAATAAACTCCATTTCAAAAACCCTTTTCCATTTGCACTTTAATAAACTGCATTTCAAAAACCCTTTTCCATTTGCACTTTAATAAACTGCATTTCAAAAACCCTTTTCCAATTGCACTTTAATAAACTGCATTTCAAAAACCTTTTTCCATTTGCACTTTAATAAACTGCATTTCAAAAACCCTTTTCCATTTGCACTTTAATAAACTGCATTTCAAAAACCCTTTTCCATTTGCACTTTAATAAACTGCATTTCAAAAACCCTTTTCCATTTGCACTTTAATAAACTGCATTTCAAAAACCCTTTTCCATTTGCACTTTACAGTTTTTTCTGATTGTTTAAGCACATTTTTTGTAACTATTGGCTATTTTTGCAAAACTCTACACACAAATAAGAAAACCTGTCACCCAATTATCAAAACATTGTAGTTCTCTTGCAAAAGCGAACACAGCTAGATTAACTCTTCACACCTTCGTAAAAATGGTGTTTCCGTATCAAACAGTACACACAAGCCATCGTCTACTAAGCACACAATGTGGCAACTGCACACTGATGGTATGAATACAAAACACATCTGACTTTTGCTTTCTCTGTGCACAAGGTAGGCCATGTCAGTTTGAGCTCATACTTTTGTCATAGATCCGTAAGCATAGACGGATCCAAACTTCAAGTACTGGTTTTTATTCACACACATCAAAACAAACACAAGTGTTTATTTCCAAGTATAGGATTATTTGCAATCACCATATTGACTATATGGGTTTCTTGGTCTGCAGTGAACATGCTTCCTCTGCCCCCAGCATCTGGTTGTCTAGCAATTCTGTAAAGTAACAATTTCAGTATTTTTACATCTATGCTATTGTTGTGTTTCTCATTAGCATGGCAGTGCTACAAGTCTTAGTGCAAAGTGACTGTACTAACTGATTCTCATTTCAAAATGTCCTTATGATGCTTGCTACAGTGTAACGGCTTGAGTTAGGCTGAACCCGTTGGCCAGCTTCCCTCAGGGTCACTCCATGGTTGATTACACGGTCCACTATTGTAGCTCTGATGTCATCAGCAATTCTATTTCTTACTCTTCTTACCCTTCCTCTATCCCCTCCTCGTCCTCCTCTTGCTCCTCCTTGTCCTTGTCGTCCTCTTCATCCTACTTCTTCCCCTCCACGTCCTCTTCCTCGGCCTCCTCTACTTCTCACTCTTCCTGCTCCCTCCATTGTACTCCACACACAGAGCTTACCTGTAGCTTATTCATAGTGCTTAGGCTGATTGCAAAGTGAACTAATTATCTAAAAAAGTTTTCACTTGTGAAAGTGTGCCAGACAGTTGGCAAAATAGTGTAAATAATGGCCATAAATGTGTATAGTTTTGCTAGGAGTGTGTTGAAAATTTGGTAATTGAGTGTAAGCAGTGAATTGTGTTTAAAGTTCTGCAAAGTGTGTCTTACAAAATGGCAAACTGAGTGCAAAGCAGTGTTTGTGCTTTTAGTTTTGCAAACTCAGTGAGTGGTTTTGCTATAAGTATTAATAGTTTTAGAAATTGTGCTATAAGAATCACAGTTAGGGTTTAAGCATTCAGAAAAAACTGTAATAAACTGCATTTCAAAAACCTTTTTCCATTTGCACTTTAATAAACTGCATTTCAAAATCCATTTCCCTTTCCTGTTCGCTCAGGGATTAATTTCTGGATTAGCTCTTTGATTAACAACTTGCAGCGAAACGGAGAGCCCAACATCTGACTGAGTGCCTGTTTTCACAGTCTGACCACCTGTTGAAGGTAACGTGGTAACATGGCTAACGCTAGCATCACCTCACGTAGCCCCGTTATTTTAAGGTCATTTTAGCTTATGAAAGTTTTACGTCGCAGCTGTACGAGCTAGCTACGTGTTTTGTAAGCTGCTGTGCTCTTCACAAATAAAGCTGGACGCAGCTCAGACTATTAGAACCAGCACTGAGGCCTGTTACATTTATAGTGTTAGAGCAATGGCTGCAACCTACAGCCTTTCAACTACCAATTACAATGCTGACAGTAAACTCGCCAGTCCAGATGTTACCACATTACTTTGTGATACTTAGAGTTAAAACGACTGAGACAGGCTGATTAAAATAACAGCTGTCAGTTCTCTCATTCAATATATCAAGACTGGAGATCACACTGCTGATTTCAGTTCATTTAATATGTGAGAGCACAGATTCATTCTCAACTGGACATAAATGATGATCAAAGGTTGTATATATGATGAATTCATCAAATCCCAGCCTCTAACACAGTGCGCTGAATCTTAGCTTTGAATGTCCAGTATATTCTAATCAGTGCAATTTAAGCATTCACTGAACCTACAGTATCTACACCTGTGTGGCACATGTGTGGTAAAGACACAGATAATGAAGTTTAATTATTAATACAATATACATCATGAGAAACGAAAGCTGAAATTGATTCAGTTTAGTACTTTTCTCTGTATGCTCTGTGATTATAAAGGCCTTAAATTCTGTGATATATACTGTAAATGATTTTCACAGAGGTCTTAAAGTACTCAAATCACTGCTGATAGTCTGGTTGTTTATGTTTTCACATTTTTGTGTCTGTAGGGCTGTTTGATGGGGTTTATGATAGTATCTTAAGAACTGCTGATGCTGGCCAGTGTTCAGTTCTTTACTACTTGACCTAAATGAAGCATTTAATTAAAGGCTGCAGCTATCAGTTATTTTAGTAATCTAATGTAATAATAGATTAAATAATTCATTTAATCTATGAATTATTCCATTGATTAATCAGATAAGAAATACTTTTCTTATAAATGAGCAATTATAAATATTCAAAAGAGAAGAACAGATCTTTCAGAATGAACTGCTCATTTGTTTCCATTTTAAAAATTGCAGTGTTTTAAAATGTAACTGCTTACATCTGTCAAAAAACGTCAACTAAAGCCTTTGATTGTATGTATGTGCCATATTGAAATTTAGTTTTTTAAAGAAAACATTTCATTAAATGAAAAATATATAAATATCACAGGTACAGTCAAAGGTCAAAGTCAAATAACAATAAGATATATACTCAATCTAACCTAAGGCATACAAATTTACATTTCTTCAAATAGATTTTGTTCATTAGTAAGGATGGAACAGAATTACATACCGACAATGCCCTTAAAGACCACCTTAAGAGGAACAATTATCACTACAGCAGAGAACAGGAGAACACCAGGGGCATTTCTCAATATGCGTACTTGTGCGTACTTGCGTTCTCGTGTACTCGTGATACGTCATCAGTCGGAGACCAAGTACTGTTCCAATTCGAAGTACACATCAAGCTGAGAACGCGAAAAAGTCCCGGATGTGTTCTCGATCCGCCCGTTTTATCAAGCATGCATCGGTGTGGACTTGGGACAGCTATGTATCCCAGAATGCATTTCGTCCAAAACTCAACAGCGGACTCCCGGCACATCGTTTTCAACCCCCCCCCCCACTCGTGGACTTCTCACTACTCAGGTTAAAGAAACTCCAGCAGCTGTCTATAGTATTGAGTGTCCACTAGAATAGAAATAAAAGCGTTCTAACATCTCACCTGCTTGTTTTTATTAAGGTATGTACACGTATGTACATGTACACTATTTTTATTAATAGAGGTTTCACTACTGAGGTTAAAAATGATATATAAGTCACTTAGATCACTTCTAAATGTTAATGTTTCGTTTATTTCAGTGTTTTATTTGTTCCTGAGTAAACCGGTTTGGCTGTGATTACAGTTAAGCTTCATAACATGTTACTCACAGTTAAATTAGGAGGGGACGGCAGTAAAAACTCCGGACCTGTGACATCATCACGTACGCAGGTGTTCCAATTGTACATATTGCGAGTCCGTGCTCGCGTTCTCGGAGAGTACGTACTCACCGAGAACGCGAGTACGTACTCGCGTACTTGGGCATTGATAAACGGCCCAGATGTCTTTTCCCCAAACAATAACAGGCACTTTTTGATGACATCATAGAACAGAGACAGATTTGCGCACGTTATACCAGGTCATGCCAGAAGGAGGCACTAAGAGCAACTTTCTCAGGTAAAATCTATTTAAACAGAACACGGTTACATGGTGACAGAACACTCCCCATCTGAAACTCAGCGGGTTTCACCTACTAATATGGCAAGGTCAAACACATTTCAGTCATCCGGGGGAATGAGCAAGATCATCTCATTCGGGTCGGACGTAAAGCTTTGGTCCCTCTTTCTTGATGACCTTTACTTGCACTTGTGCACCCTTACATCTTTACTGGGATACACATCAACGATAATTCCTAAGGGCCAGTCGTTCCTGCTGCACTGACTGTCCTTAAGAAGCACCACACTTCCTTGCTTAAGGTTTGGCCGGTCAGATGTCCACTTTTTTCGACACTGTAGCGTTGACAGCTACTGTTTCCGCCACCTGTCCCAAAATGTGTTAGAAAAGCTTTGGACCCTGTGCCACTGTTGCTTCAATAAGTCTTTATGTCCAAAACCTCATTCTGGTACTGGACATGGACCTACTTTCTGAGTAAGCAATGAAGCAGGTGTAAGAATGAAAGGATCTGTAGGATCATTTGACACAGGCACCAGTGGTCGATTGTTCACTATGGCTGAGACCTCAGCCATGAATGTTGTGAGTACCTCATGTGTGAGTTTGGAGGAGCCCATCTGAAGAAACATCAAGTCCAGGAAGCGGCGCGGGATGCCGATCATCCTTTCCCATGCCTTTTCCTTTTCTGCTGGCAATGGAGTGTCCCAGTCTGAAGACTCTGAGGCTAGTTCCCGAAGCAGCAGTTTTCCTTGAATTCTCACAGGGGAAACAAATCCTAGAGGATCATACGGGCTGTTCACCATTGAGAGAACTCCTCGTCGAGTGAATGACTTTCTCTCATCCTGAACACGGTAAGTAAAACAGTCTGAACTCAAGTCCCAGTACAGCCCGAGGCTGTGCTGCATTGGTAGAGTGTCAGCAGTAAGGCCCAAATCCTTCAGGTCTCTGGCATGATCTTCACTTGGAAAGGCCTTCATGACCTCCTTGCTGTTTGAAGCTAGCTTATGCAGCCTGAGATTAGAGGAAGCCAGCATTCTTTGAGTTCTTTTGAGCAGATCAATTGCTGCATCTGCTGCAAGGACTTTAAACCGTCATCCACGTAAAAGTCACGAGTGACAAACTGTTCTGCATCCTCCCCATACTCCTTCCGGTCTTCCTATGCTGCACGTCTAAGACAGTAAATAGCCATGGCCGGTGAAGGGCTATTTCCAAAGAAATGCACGTTCATACGGAGCGCCATAATCTCTTTCATTGGGTTGTTCTCTTTAAACCAGAGGAACCTGAGGAAGTTCCGGTCTTCAGGACCATGAAGTAGGTGTACAGTAGGTCTGTGGACATCTCCAGTGCACACATCTGCCACAATAACCCAACCCAGGTCCAGCTTCTGGGCATAGGGTGCGTTTTGTGGGCCATTCACTTGTCTTCTGAACCTATGAACCCTAATGATATCTCTCCCTAACAAGAGCAGAATGGAAGCTTGCGAGTCCAGCTTTGGAATGCATTTTGCAAGAACCTTCAAATGACTGTGGTTTAATGCTACCTCTGGTGTTGGTACTTCTGCACGGTTATTTGGGATCTCGTTGCATTCAATCAGTGGCGGCAAAGAAAGTGTGACACTGCCGTCGATGGGTTCGATCACAAAGCCATGTACTTGTCTGCCTTCTGTCTCAGACATGTTCCAGCACATGTCTTCAAAGTGTATGGTGAAGGAGACCCTGAAATGTTGAAGAAGTCAAAAAACTCAGTACGTGCAAGTGATCTGTTGCTCTGATCATCTAATGTTGCGTATACCGTAACTGCAGCATCAGGGCAGCCAGTCAGGTACAGCCTGGTTAGACATATTTTTGAGCAGGAACGCCCTGCGGAATAGTTTCCGCAGACCTCAGTGCATGCTGTGGAAACATCAGTCTCATTCAGATTGGAGTTTCCCTCCCTGCTCTGATCTGGTGCGGAATGTGCTGTTTGGTGGACCATTGAGCAAATCCAGGGTGGAGGGCTGCAATGTGGCTCTTGCTCCCAAACTCTGAGCAGGTGATGTCATCTTCACAATTCCTTGCCAAATGTGTAGCTCTCCAGCACCTGTAACATATTCTGTGCCTTTTAAAGAGTGCTTTCCTTTCTTCTATTGGCTTCTCTCTAAACCCATGACACCTGGGTAAGGGGTGGGGTTTATTGTATAGCGGGCAGCGCTCTGCTGGATCATCGGGTGCCAAGCAATGCAGTCGTTGTACTGTTGGAAGGGGACAGAGGGTCCGGAGAGACCCTCGTTTTAAAGACTGCCACAGCTTTGTGACCTTTGGCTTTAGACTTTTGCTTAGCGCCTGATAACTCGCTGCTGAATGCTGTCTGTGTGAGACCAGGGTCATTGCGCATCCCTGCTTCCCGACACACAAAGTCCACAAAGAAGCTGAATGGGGGATAGGGAGCCACGTGATCTTCTTTGTACTTAAAGCCTAGAGAAAGCCATTTTTCCTGGAGATAAAATGGCAGCTTCTGCACCACAGGGGTAACACCACGAGGTGTATCCAGATAACTAAGCCCAAGCAGGTCACCCTCTACATGGTGCCAGAACATGAATATTATGTGTAATACTTAAATGAGATACTTTATTTATTGCCATCCAGAAGGATACCCTTCTCCTTTCAGCAGGGTTCATGAAAACAAGCTCCTCCATGTAACAGTTAAATCTCCAACACAAACACTAACACGTACATTTTGCGGGAATCCAGTCTGCTTTATGTTCATAAATCACACTGACACTCAAGTCAACAGTGACATCACTCACCTTTAAAGAAGCAAGTCTTGATATGCGCTTCATAAAAGACTTCCTGGATTTCTTGACACACACTCTGAAGCAAGGATCATCACTAGGATTTAGTTATTTGTGTTTTCGAGGAATAAAGCTGTTATTCAGTTCAGTCCAGCCTGAGAGTCCTGTATTTAGGTCCTAACCTGCCTGCCACACATAGAGTACCATGACAGCAACATGTTTAAAAACAATATTTTGGACAGGGTCATGTTTACCACTGTGTAGAACCCCTTCCTTTCTGCATTGATGGTGCCCTGGCAGATGCAATGAGGGCTGATAACAAGCCCGATAGTCTTACTCTTCTTTAGCCCAGCAGATATTGCCATTTTTGCAAACGATTCCCTTATCGATTCCAGTCGCCCCAAATGACGTCACCACGTTGCGGAGCGTCATTTACCTGGCAGGGCGCCTAAGCAGCTCAAACACTCAAAAGTTTGGTTATACTTTACGAGAACGGATGACAACGGAGCAACTTGCAATACTTGCAAAGTAGATATTTCATTTAAAGGAGGAAACACTACGAATATGCAAAAGCATTTGCTCACAAAACACGCGATGACCTTAAATGAATGTCGTCTTTTTAATTCCGCTCCGGACTCGTGAATCTCAACCCATGTCACCGAGCAGTGACTAAGTTTGTGGTCAAAGACTTGCACCCATTTGCCACAGCAGATGCCCCCGAATTTCGGTAAGTGAATGTGTTTAATTGTAGGCAGGGACATTACTGGATATTCTTGTGTAATTGCTACAGAATAATTTATGTTATACTTTGTTGTTGCTACAGAAGAATATTCATTTTATTATTTTACGTTTACATTTTTTTTCCCTGGGGACCCTGTGACACCCCATTGAAGTGCCGTAGGCTGTGGATCTCTTAAGATCTCACTGTTGGGTTTGTAAGGCCATGTTACTCCTAAATTTCTATCTTGTTCAAAGAGAAGATATAAAACAAAGTTCTAAGCTAATCGACCTTAGTGTTCTCCTTTTTTAAAAAGAATCGATAAGAGAATCGATAAAGAATCGAATCGTTAAACAGAATCGAAAATGGAATCGGAATCGTGAAAATCTTATCAATACCCATCCCTAGCAATGAGTTCTCCTGAAGTGACATATTTTTGTGATTATTACTTGTGATAACACCACCTAGATTTTAAAGACCCTAGGAACTCTGCTTCTGAAGTTTTAGATTATCTTTTGTTTCATAATGATGATTGTAAGGACCCAAGGAACACATGTTGCAGGTCAGTGTATGTTTATATACAGTGCTTCTGGTTGTTTTATGTTTGCCCAGCTTTCCAGCTGCCTTCTCCAGCTCCACACACCACACACAACTCTCCTGTCAGATCCCAGCATCCTACTGAAATAGGGAAGGCATGACCAAGTGAATGACAACAGCTGTGTGGATCAGCCTCCCCTGACACAACACCCTGAACCCACTGCTCCAGCCCTCCCCTGCAGCTGAGCCACAAACCACACCCCACCACAATAATCAATAAAAATAAACAAATAAAAAATCATTAATTTTTTTAGAAGTCCCCAAAATTAATAAAACAAACTAAAACTAAGGTATTTAAATAAAACTGATAAATGGCAAAACCAATAGCAGTCAAACCTTACAATCCTAAAAAACAAAAAAACAAAAAAAAAAAAACACTCAACCAGTCAGAGGAAATTATATATAGAAGAGCTGCTGCACAAAGAAACAGAACAGATTACTGACAGAGCAGGTTGAGCCTCTGTCAGCCTCTTTGTTTTTTTTGTGGTCGGTCATCATCATTGGTCTCACGTTGCCAAGTTTGTATATGATCCATCCATCCATTCACTTCTCCAAGTGAGGGTCGCAGGGGGCTGGACCCTATCCCAGCAGGCTTAGGAAGAGAGGCAGGGTACACTCTGGACAGGTTGCCAAATCTAACATGACAACCATTCACACTCACGAGATTTACCTCTTTGGACTGTGGGAGGAAGCTGGAGTACCCAGGGAGAACACCTGGGCTGATGTTGGAACTAAACTTTGAACCTTCTTGCTGTGAGACAACAGTCCTAACCACTGCACCACCGTGCTGCCAAGTTTGTTATCAAAATCTTTGTCAAAATAGTTTTTTTTTTTTAAAGATATGAGGTCTGAGTGACGTGCTGACAGACAAATGTACTGCATCTACAGAACACAGTGAACAATGTTTAAATTGTTCACTTTATGGAAAGAGCACTGGAGCGAGCACTACACTACACATAATCTGAACTGTGTGATCTTATTTGAATGAAGATGAGTACTATGTTGTATTTGAATAGAAATAAAGAACGATAAGATATTCAAGTTCATTGAGGCAAATTTTGATAACTCTTGTGACTCTGGTGATGTCTGTGTATTTTTACAACAAGTTTCTGGAAGATGGCATGTGTTTTTCTTCAGCTTTTTTGTGAACAGAGAAACATCTTGCAGCTTTGCATCCAGACTTCATATAGTGTTATGTTTGACTCAGGGGGACTGAAAAGTTTGTGTTGAAATGAAATGATCAGTCAGGCGGTGTCTCACTCCGCTCTGAGGTCATGACTCAAATAACGTTTGTTGTCCACCAGGATACCCAGGAAAAAGAAAAGGTTTGGTGCAAACAGCTTTGACATAGTGACTCTGATGAGACTCTTTATTTATTTCTATAGATTTCAACAAAAAAATAAGAAAATTGAACTGAGAGAGCAAAAGAAAAGAAAGACAGTTATTAACAACAGCAACTTGGATGAAATATGTTTATTCTTTTTTTCCCCACTTCCACAGTCTACATTTTTATTAATATTTTAAGAATGAACTTTGGTTATAAGATGACAGCCCGACAATTATCATAACATTTTAAGAAATACAGTTTACTGAAGAAGGCAAAGAAACAGTTTCAACCCTGTTCTTCAAGCCTCTCGGCTACTTGGCCTTCGTAAGGTGTACAGGTAGGCCATTTTCACATTTTATCTTCTTTGATAACTTATTTTTTGGCAGTATGTCGTTGTATTTACAGGGTTTCTCACTAGACCTCTCACAGTCGATAAGGTCAAACTCACTGGTGATGTATTCATCCTTCTTATTTTTACACAAAGCCTTAACTGAATCTGCTGTCTGTTTGATGAAGGTATTTATTTTCTTGCATTTATTTACTTCATTAATATTTTTCATCATGTCATCACACTTGTGAGAGACGTTCTCTGGAAGGATGTGTTTCTTTTTGAAGGCCTCATAATTTTGTAAGAGCACAGCAGGAGAGAGCAGCAGCAGCAGCAAACAGACGCACTGAATCCTCATGATTCCCTGGTGAAGAGAAACAGCAATTACATGTTCTGTTCTAACTTACATAAAGTGTACCGTGCAAAAACAAAGAAACAAAAAACCCCAAAACCGAAAACAGACCTCAGACATGACATAATTTTTCTGCATTAAACAACAGCTAACTTCTCACTCTGGATAATTCACATTATCAGCCCTCCAAGCAAACATTTGTAATGCAAGCTTTTCCAAATCTTGGCACTTACCTTAATTCTTGACTTCACTGATGAGTGGTTTGTTGATTGCCTGTAGCACCAGTTGGTGATGATGACTTTGGTAAGTGAAATGCTCTGAAGCTGGTGAATGGTTACAGTGAATTCTTTATATAATATTCACCTGAGTCATGTGATAGTGGGAATCATCTGATAGTCTGTTCAATTTGAATGAAAATGACAAAACACCTTAACAGAAACCAGTAAAGTATGTAAAATAAGCAGGAGCGTTATGCTATATTTGCATATTAACTGAATCCACATCAAAACAGCATATGGTAAAGCCCATATCTGGATTATATATCATTATACTGTCTCACCAGTTTTTAAGCACTTGAAAGGAAGCATTTGGAAACATTTGTTGTCGTTTTCTGTTTTAAAATATTTTATTACACAACTACATTGTAATAGCACAAAAAACATGCAAACTCCTTAACTGATCAGAAAATGTGATCTGATACAACAGTCCCAACTTCAAACAAGCCTTTTCGATAACTGCAGAAGAAACCTGTACAGTATTCATGAAATGTGGATCATTTTTACTCTTAGAGCTGCTTCAGGTCAGCCAGACTTGAAGGAATGATCCTGTGTTATTTGCACTGACAAACTGCATATATTTGATGTATTTGCAGACAGACATAACACACTAAATGCTTTTACATTTTCAAAGTCAGCAAAGATTGCAAATTCATAGTATATATTATATGGCTGAGAGGAAGAAATATTACTTTGTTTATCTTAACAGTTGGGAAATTACGGTCACATCATCCAACAAAGTAAAAAAAAAAAAAAGAAGTAATTTAGCAAATCAAAATGTAAATATTATAGCTACAACAAGGAGAATAACAATATGCAGGTGCTGTAGTATGAAGTGGTAAGGATTTTACGTGTCAGTCCCTGTGGGGACTGTGGGGAGACAAACTGCACACTGTGCTTAAATTTCGCTAGTGAGCATTATGAACAACAGCACTTCACATATTATCTGACCTGTATGAATGTAGGGCAAATTTGTTAATGAACTGACAAAACAACCAAACAAACACTCAATGCAAACAAGAGCTAGAAAATGCTAATGGACACTAGACGCACAAATTAATACAGTCACTGAGTGTGTGTGTCAGTTAATACAAATTAGTTGATTTGCATGAACTGATTGTTTTTGGCTTGCATTTCCAAAAAAAAAAAAAAAAGTCCAAAGATCTCAAATTCCCCTTTTACAGTATGTAGCAGAGAAATTACGTTAAAAGATACAATACTTTAGTCCATAATCACAGTGGATGAGTTTCATTAAGAACAAACTGACAGGAGGACACAGGCTGTGAGGACCAGAAGGTCACAGCAACAACAGAAGCCATATGTACAAGTAAAGAATAAAACATTGGAAGTGTTTCTTTCTTGTCTTTATTAGTGGGTGTATTTATGACCAATGCATTACATTCATTTGTTATTATATTAAAGTTTCTGAACAGTGCTGATAAAGCAGCTGTAGCAGAAGATCTTTATAAGATAAACCATGTACAGTGGTTATGCTGCTTTGCAACTTATTCAGAAGCAGTTTGATAACTGAAGGATGTCTGCTCTGTTTTGAATAAAGACAAGATGAGTACTTCATCATATGCAAACAGACAGCTTTAAATGTAAGATATTCAAGTTCACTGAGCCAAAGACATGTCTCCAGAATTAAAGTTTTGCATTTGGTTCATGAGAAGTGTGTGTAATGAGAATCAGTAATGGTATATCAAATATAGCATGAGCAAGAAAACTGTGAAGAGTTCGGCCAGTTACATGAAACACTGAAACCAAAGGCACTAAACAGAGCAGACCAAGCATAAACAGACAAACTGTTTGTTGGTGTCTGTGAGGCAAATTTGAAACATGCTTTCTCCCCTTACATTCATCATATCAGAGCGCTTCAATTAGTGCCCTACTGATCAAATGTAAATGTAAATTAAAGGTGAAAGTCAGAAAGAAGGCAACACTGTGGTCTCAAATTAAGGTATCATGATCGTCCATGTTGACAAAACATAGTAAAGGTCTGAACATGGTGATAGTATCTAAAATAATGTATGACATGACAGCATCCAATAAAATTGGTCTGTATAAAAGACTCACTCACCTGAACTTCTTAAAATAAAAGAGTGACTGTCACTATTTTCATGAAGAGTTTCTCCCCTGAGTGAGCAGCAGCGCCCTCTGCAGTTTGTTTAGAGAAGTGAAAAAGCTTACAGCACCTGGTATTCTGACACACACTTCCTTTCAGGAACTCACCAGATCTGACATTGCTTAACTCCCAAGACCAGACAAGATCAGGCACGCTCAGAGTGACATGGTACTAAGTGAATGGATGTACAAAAAGCAGGCTCTTACGCTCTTACGGCGTTGGTATCCATAGAGACAGAAGAAGCTCTGGATACAGATGTAATATGTATCCACACCAACAATGTCTGTTACATGTTAAGTAAGTAAACTAAAAGCTAATTTACTATCCAGTGGAAAAATTTACTTCCAAGACAGTTTAAAAAGAAAATCTCTACATCTTAATCCACTATGCAATATGAATATTTTAAAAATCTGCATTCAAAGATAATAAAAATATAAACTGCTGTGTCTTCCAGTAAAATCTCTAATCTATTATCAGGTTAGTATGGCTGACACATAGTCACAACAAATGGAAACAAATAGTGTCAGCTTGATTTCGACAGACTTTATTTGACACATCACAGTTCTTGAGATTATATTTACTGTGAAATGCCACAGCAAACCAGTAAAGTGATAAATTGTAGCTTTGTGGAGGTAAGCATCAACGACACAGAGCTCTCAGTTCACACTCCTTCTTTATTTGTCTCCAACATCAACTGCACATATCGCGCCACAAAACAGAAGAACACACTTCCTCAACACTGGGTGTGAGTGGAGCCCTCTAGTGGTCCACCACACATGCCCCCCCGAACACCCAGCAGAACTAGTCCAGGACCCGGGGCCTAAGCAAACGGCCGGAACGGCTGAACCGGGGGGTGGGGAACTGACAGAGGGCAACCCAGCCCGGAAGCGAGGCTGACACTGGCGGTCAGAAAAAGCTGCAGACGACTCGGACTCCGGTGATTGTGGATCACTCCTGGGGGAAAAAACAGAATCCATCAGCCCGGTGGCAGGTGGGCGGCTGCGACGAGGGGCCTGGGCCGGGACCACCTGATCCTCTTGCATAACATGTGCAGGCTTAAGTCTGTCAACAGAGACAACCTCCTGCCGACCGCCAAAGTCCAAAATGAAATGTTTGTTGCCTGGTTTAAGAACCCTGTACGGCCCGTCATATGGTGGACGCAGCGGAGTCCTATGGGCATCGTGCCTGACGAAAACGAAACGAGCAGAGTCCAACGAACTCGGAACAAAAGTGTCAGGCAGGCAGTGGTGCACGGGACCAGGAACAGGAAACGAGCCTTTCGGGGGGCGAAAAGGCAACAAAGAGGGATCAAAACATGGGGGAGGGCTCTCAGGCAAGAATTCCCCGGGGACCCGGAGGGGCTGGCCGAGGACCAGTTCAGCCGGGGAAACCCCGAGGTCTTCTTTAACCGCGCTACGCAATCCCAGCAAAACCCACGGAAGACGGTCGACCCAGTCGCCACCTGTTAAGGAAGCCCGGAGCGCGGCCTTAAGAGACCGGTGAAACCGTTCGCACATCCCGTTAGCTTGCGGGTGGTATGCTGTGGTGCGGTGGACCTTGACCCCCAGGCCGTCAGCCATAGCAGACCAAAGCTCAGAAACAAACTGTGGGCCCCTGTCCGAGGTAATGTCAGCAGGGGGACCGAAACGGGAAACCCACGTCGACAAAAACGCTCTGGCCACCGTCGCCGCTGTCGTGGACGCCAGTGGCACCACCTCCGGCCACCTGGTTGTGCGGTCCACCACAGTCAAAAGGTGCGTGAAACCCTGTGACTGCGGCAAGGGACCAACCAGGTCCACATGAACGTGATCGAAACGCCGACCGGGGATACGGAAAGGTTCGAGGGGTGCCTGCGTGTGCCGGTGGATTTTTGAGCGTTGGCATGGGACACAAACCGCCGCCCATTCTTTCACCGTCTTGCGAAGGCCCGGCCAAACGAACCTGGCGCTGACCAGCTTGACCGAGGCCCGGACGCCGGGATGAGAGAGGGCATGCACCGAGTCAAAAACACGACGACGCCACGAAAGGGGAACCACCGGGCGGGGGCGGCCGGTAGAAACGTCGCAAAGAAGGCGCGGACCGCCGTCCCACACCGGGGTGTCCTCCAGCACGAGGCCCGTTTTCATTGACTGAAGCGCCAGGATGTCCGGGTCAGCATGCTGCTCGGCGGCCATGGCAGCGTAGTCGACGCCGACATACACTGGAGAAACCAACACACGTGACAGACAGTCAGCGACGTGATTGGACTTACCAGCCACGTGCTGAATGTCTGTGGTAAACTCCGAAATGGCCGCCAACTGGCGCTGCTGGCGTGCGCTCCATGGGTCAGAGACCTTGGACATCGCAAACGTCAAAGGTTTGTGGTCAACGTACGCAGTAAAGTTGCGACCCTCGAGGAAAAAACGAAAATGCCGTGTCGCGAGGTGCAGGGCTAGCAACTCCCTGTCAAAAACACTGTACTTGCGTTCGGCATCCCGGAGCGTACGACTGAAAAAGGCGAGCGGTTGCCAGAGACCTGAAACCCGCTGTTCCAACACCCCACCCACTGCCACGTCGGACGCGTCGGTGGTCAACGCGATCTCCGCCGACGGGAGCGGGTGTGCCAGCAGGGCTGCGTCAGCCAGCGCAGACTTGGCTGCGGAAAACGCATGGATGCGTTCCGGCAGCCAGTCAACCGGATCTTTGGCTGTTTTACCTTTTAAGGCAGCATAGAGTGGCTGTAGCAGGTGGGCAGCTCTGGGGAGAAAGCGGTTGTAAAAATTTATCATCCCCAAGAACTCCTGCAACGCTTTAACCGACGTGGGGCGTGGAAAAGCTGAAACGGCCTGGACTCTGTCGGGCAACGGAACCACACCTTCAGCGGAAATGCGGTGCCCGAGGAAATCCAGAACAGGCAACCCAAACTGGCACTTGGAAGGGTTGATGATCAGGCCGTGCGCTGCCAAACGCTGGAAAACCTGGCGCAGATGGGACTCGTGCTGGCTCGCTGAGCAGCTGGCCACCAATATATCGTCCAGATAAACAAAAACGAACGGCAGCCCACGCAAAACTGAGTCCATCAGCCGCTGAAAGGTCTGGGCGGCACCTTTCAGGCCAAACGGCATGCGCAAAAACTCGAACAAGCCGAAGGGGGTAATGACAGCGGTCTTAGGGACGTCTTCGGCGCGCACGGGAACCTGGTGATACCCCCGCACCAAGTCAATTTTAGAGAAAATCGACGTTCCGGCGAGGTTGGCAGAAAAATCCTGAATGTGGGGGATGGGGTAACGGTCATTCTCCGTGGCATTATTTAAACGGCGGAAATCTCCGCACGGCCGCCACCGACCGTCTGATTTGGGCACCATGTGAAGCGGAGAGGCCCATGCACTGTTCGAACGCTGTACAATGCCAAGGCGCTCCATGGCTGCAAACTCTTCCCGAGCGACGGACAGTTTCGCGGGGTCGAGGCGGCGCGCGCGAACACCGGGGGCCCGACCGTGGGAATATAATGCTCAACCCCATGCTTCGTTACCGCGCCAGAGAAATCAGGGACAGACAGCGATGGAAACTCTGAAAGCAAACGCTGAAAAGCATCCCCGGAGGTCACTACATTAGCCCGAATTAGGGGTTCGGCGGCCCGTGTAAAACATGGCAGCGAAGAAAACGAAAGAGCATCAATTAAACATCTGTTAGCAACATCGACAAGCAGTCCGTGAGCGCACAGAAAATCAGCACCTAAAATAGGTACAGAGCTAGCGGCAACAACAAAGTTCCACTGGAAATCCCGGCCATGAAAACAAACAGTCACCAACCTTTCCCCAAACGTTTTGATGGGAGAGCCATTAGCTGCCATGAGCTGCGGCCCACAGTTCGCTGCTAGTCCGTCGGCAGCGGTAGGGGGAAGGAGGCTCTTCTGGGAGCCGGAGTCCACGAGAAAACGTCTCCCGGAGCGCGAGTCCTCTATGAAGAGCAGCCTCTCTGTATTGCCAGCGGTCGCGGCTGCTACGGCGCGCTGGCGGGTCCATTTCCCTGGGCCGTGAAAGCGCAAGGCGGCAGGCAGCGACGCGCTCTGTCGCCAAATCGCTGATGGTAGAAACAGATGTTCTTGCCGCCGTGCCGGCGTGTAGCAATCCCTGCCGTCAGCAAGGGGGCGGATGCTCCGGGGGAGGCAGGTGGTGGCGTGGAAGGCGTCGCCGGCGAGTCCGTAGCCACGGCGTGAACGTTGAAAGTGCGGCTAGCCAGGAGAATGCGATCCGCTTCTTCAGCCAGGGAGCGATAATCCTTCGCAGGCAGAAGCGGGGAGTTTGCGAGGACGGCTCTCACGGCGGCCGGTAGCTGGCGGAGGAAGAGGTGGGCGAAGAGGAATCCCCCGTCATCCGGCCCGAGCAACGACAGCATGTTCTCCATGAGCTCGAGCGCGGTACCGCCACCCAAGCCTGACAGGTTGAGGAGCTTTTCGGCTCGTTCAGCGTCGGAGAGGGCATAGCGCCGAAGAAGCAGCTCTTTAAGGGCGGCGTATTTCCCTTGGGCGGGTGGGTCCCGGAGGAGCGGCATCGCGCGGCGGGTGGCCAGCGGGTCGAGTGAGGCCACCACATGGTGATACTTCGTGTCGTCAGCCGAGATGCCGCGAAGGGCGAACTGAGCCTCCACGTGCACGAACCATGACGGGGGGTCATGGAGCCAAAAGTCCGGCAGTTTCAGCGCCACAGCGAACGTAGCTGCAACAGGAGGCGGAGGTCCGGCGGCCGCCGATGCCTCCAAAGCGGAGTCTGCGTTATCTGCGGCCCGTTGCATGCTCGAGTCAGGGGTCACCAATGTGGAGGTAAGCATCAACGACACAGAGCTCTCAGTTCACACTCCTTCTTTATTTGTCTCCAACATCAACTGCACATATCGCGCCACAAAACAGAAGAACACACTTCCTCAACACTGGGTGTGAGTGGAGCCCTCTAGTGGTCCACCACAGCTTCATCATTCAGTGATGAACTAATGAACAGATGAAACTGCATCAGTTTTACAGTGACAGGGGTCTGTTTCATCTATAGATTACGTTGATTAAGCAAAACTCTTATACATGTCATTGCAGCATCTATTACATCTGTTCTTGATGGAGACTTTTGAGATCAGCCACACCCTGAACATGTTGGAGTGAAGTAGTGCTGGGCCTGACCTACAAACTGCAGGGGGCGTTGCTGCTCAGGAAGCTGCAGGGTAAATGTAGGCCATTAAATATATTAAGATTAAATGAATTAAACTCTTTAATCATGTAAATGAATAGGAATTGAACCCAAATATAGAAATCCAAACTGTCAAGTAAAATCCAAATACATCAAAATTACACATAAATAAAGACAAAACTAAAAACAAAATGCATCCACTGTTTATACGAAAGGTCATATTTAGTTATTCCTTACTATTAAAGGAAGTTCTAATGACTTTGATTTATTCATCAGAGACTTGTTTACTTACATTTACTTAAATTAACTTGAGGCCACTGATCAATGTCTGTAAAAACTCTTATAATACTGCATGAGAATGCAAAATGTCTCATTAAAGGCGTGCTCTCACAGCATCACGCTGTGGCTGGACAGAAGGTTTATTTGTGGTGTTTTAACCCAGTTTAGCAAAGACATGTTGCTAACCACATTCTTCCTTTCATGACCACAAGTAAACACCTAATGACTGCAGCTGGGTGATGCACCCTTACACAAAACTGTGCACAACTAACACTCTTTTAAGAGCGAAATAGATCCTAGTATTGATATGATAACTTTAGAAGTGAATGCATTACATTTGATTTAATATGATATGAGGCTTTGTGCGTTTTTAAAAATATGTTCACGATTTGTTCCTTTTAACCATGATTGTCATCATTCATTTTAAATGTAGTATCACACAGGGCACCGCATGTTTGTTCTGTTCTGACTGAGCCATGATGATTTGAGGTATGATTTTGTGATCAGTGCATGAGAATGACTGCTTGGTTAACAGGAAGGTTGACAACACCTGATTGAAAAGGAAAAAAAACACGTAAAGACACACACACACACACACACACACACACACACACACACACACACACACACACACACACACACACGTCCATGTTCCATTTAACGCTTTTAAAAAAAGTGTCGTGCAGGTATGAAGACAGATATATTCAGCAGTGAGTTTGACAAGACCCCAGAGGCAAAACAGACCTGATCCGTACACTCAGCGCAAACAAGAAAGCATTGTCATAAACACTACATAGCAATTAAATTTGTTAAAAATATAGTGAAGGTACATGCAATAACAGAAAATGCTAATCAAATCAGAACGATGGTCACAGGTGATGCATAGTGTGAGAAAATGTGCTGACTTACTTCTAGTTGCTGTATGAGCCTGAGAGACGAGGCAGGGAGCACAGTCTGCTGGTCAAAGACTGCATGTATGCACCGACACCACACACTATTACACATTATGACTTCATCTGCTAAACTATTTCCACAAAATTTGGGCACTTCCAACAACCCTCAAGTAAGGCCTTAACATGGTAAATATGGGTAAAATTGATCACCACAGGCAATAATACAGTAAATTATATTATTTAAATAAAAATGGGGATATAGGAAATAATAAAAGGGAGTGGAAAACCACCTTATATCCAAATGTGTAATTTTTAATGTAATGATATATTCTATTTAATTATGTAGCATGATTGTCAAAGCTGTTATTTGTTCGACATGTTCCAGCAAACTTCGAAGTCAGAAAAGTCAGTCAGGAGCTACATTATCATCCACTCCAATTGCTTACAATTTGGAAACTGTATAATCAGCTCCTCTGTTCTTAAATTTGGTAGATTGTCCTTTTTGTTTGGAGCATGGAAGCATGCTGCACATACTTGTATTTAGCTGCTCATGATTTAAGTCATATTTCCAGAATTACAGCTTAAAGGCTTTATTCTTTAGGGAAAAATATGTGACGTGTGAGTACAAGAAAACAATGATTAGAATACAATGTGCTTAAGTTTGCTTAGAGGATGGGGTCCAGCTGTAGATCAGAGGAATAGGAAAGGATTTGTGAATGTCTGTGTGTTATAGGTTGGTTTAGCTATAGGCCTGAGTGTGGGTGGAATTGTGTAGAGAGAGAGGAATGTATTGACAGTGGGGGTCTGCCTGTCATAAAAGGAGATAGGAAGCTACAGTTGAGGGATGTTAGGACTGTATGGAACAGATAGGAAAGAGAGAAGAAGTTTGTTACTCTTGTCCCTGAATGTAATAAAGGCTCATAACTGTCACAACTTAGAAGTAGGTTGGCAGGAGACCCTCCCCCATGCTTAGCTGTAAAAGTAATACAACAAGAGGCCAATGGCCCAGTGGAAACTGCCAAATGGAAGTAGAGTCGGGGTCTCAGTGCTTGTAATCTGTTAACTATGTTTTGTAGAGGAGTTTGGTGTAGCTTGGGTGAGGGGAGATGACTTTATGACTGGCAGGAAGTCACGTGCAGAGAGACACATACACACATATACACACGCGCACACACAGGTACGCGCACACGCAGGCACTCACGTGATCGCACATACATACACAAACATAGGGTTTTCGGTTTATGACACACCATGTGGGTTTTACAATGGGGGTTGCTTCTATAATCTATAAAAGACAAAGGGTTGAGATTTGCAGAGGAATTGTCGGGGCCATGCACATCTCCCCTTCTAGAAGGTGAGTGGATGATTGAAGATGAATAAAGGATTTCTGAGGTAACTACTGAGTTCTGGTGTCGTCTCTGGAGGCCTGAGGAATAAAAAGAACTGGGGTGAAACTGCTAAATGCAACAGAAGCAATGATGCTGAACAGTCATTCTGTCAAGATCTCTGTTTGTAGCTCATCACAACCTGATGCACCATTGCAGCCCCTGGGTCAGAAATGCTGAGTTCAACATCCGTGTCGTGCTAATGAGCACAAGCACAAAAGCTAAAATGTACCTTTCATAAGGTAAATGTTTTTTACTGAACAATTGTGAAGTTGTGATGACACAGCAAGGTTTTTATAGCTCAGTGGAAATCACATCTGTCTTTTTCAGAATACAGAATGCACTTTAAGGATGAATAGCATTTCGAGGTAACTTCTGTTTCACGTGCAGTAGCTGTTTGTGATAGTGATAGAGAGACTGAAGCTAATTTGCCATCCAATGGAGAAATTCACTGTTGACAAAGACCGAAAACTATTTGTCTAAATATGTGTATTTGAAGTACTCAGATGACAATAACTCCACTTAGTGCTTTCTGCAGAAGTTCTCTGATGACTCTGCAGTAGTCGGCCCCATTACTGATGGGGATGACAGGGAGTACAGAGAACTGACTCAAGGCTTTGTGGACTGGTGCCAGCAGAACTACCTCCAGATCAGCACTAATAAAATCAAGGAGCTGTCAGAGTGAAGGGCCCACTCTGACAGCACTGAGCAGCTCCTTCAGTGGCAGGCTCTGGCACCCACGATGTGGGACAGTGAGATTTTGCAGGTCTTTCCTTCCAAATGCTGTCAGACTCCACAACACATACACACATCTAATACACCATTGTAGCCTTAACCCAGTCTCCTTGATGTGCAATATTACCAAGTGCAATTGTCCTGATATAACATAGTATTTTATTCTATTATATCTTCTTATTCTATTCTATGATTTTATTTTCTTAATTTTTGCTGCTCTTAACTTTGTATTGTCCACTTTCTGCTGTGACCAAAAAATTTCCCACATTGGGACTAATAAAGGTTTATCTTATTTGATCAGTATATATATTTTTAGTACTTAACTTTAGCACAATCACACAAAAAGTATGTGAACCTTTTAGTTGGTTACAACACACACACACACACACACACACACACACACACGCACACACACACACACACACACACACAATAAGGTTTTTCTGCCTCTTTATTTATCACACAAGCAGATTTCGAATGATCAAAAAACAACTTCAAACAAGCCTTTCAGGTAGCTGCAGACCAGACATACACAGCGTTCAGGAGAACCGATGAGAAAACCACTCAGAAATCCTAATTTTGCACTTTAAAGCAAACTCTGAAAGTGGATTGTTTTTCAGAAATATGCAGATTAAACTGAAAAATACTAATTTGCAAATTTCATCACTTGCAAATACATTTTTAACATTTTTTGACCCATGAAAGTTACAAAAAAGAAGTACGAAAATGCATGAATAAACAATGAAACAATCAAAAACAAATGATCGAAACTCAGCAAAGGCAACATTAAAAGGTTTGCGGCACAGGTAAAATTTTTCTGAGTCTTTGTTCAGTTCAATTCAGTTTTTTTAAAATAGTGCCAAATCACAACAGTTCGTCAAGGCACTTTATACTGGAAGGTAAAGATCGTACAGTAATACAAAGAAAACTGAAAAAACCTCAACAATCTTTAATTTTCAATGTCATAATCAAAATCTTCATATTTGCCTTGCCCAAGATGTACAGGTAGGCCATTTTCACATTTTATCTTCTTCTCCTTGCCTTTGAGTGCTAGAGACTTGTATTTACAAGGCTTTTTATTTTTCATCTTACAGTCAATAACATCAAATTTGTGGACGATGTTTTCATTTTTTTTACCTTTACACAAAGCCTTAACTTTTTCTGCCTCCTCCATGATAAACGTGTTTATTGGCTTGCACTGATTGTTGCCATTGACATTTTTCATCATGTCGTCACACGATGGAAGGATGTGTTTCCTTTTGAAATCATCGTAAGTTTGCGAGAGCACAGCAGCACAGAGCAGCAGCAGCAGCAAACAGGCACTCTGAACCCTCATGATTCCCTGGGGAAGGAAAACAGAGAATATTTAAATGAGTCTCTCCTCTGTACTGTTTTGGCTTCATTGATATAATTCAACATTCATAAAAACACCAAAACCTAAGATAAAGAAAAAAAAAATGTGTAGCACGTTCATCTGGAAAATGAACTTTGTGGTTATTTTTCTAAAAGCTTTAAGATTACAGGTACAATAAAACAATACCCAAGCCTTACAGAAAATAATGTATAAATGTGTGCTCTGCATAGATTTACCCTACTCTCTCGAATGTTTGTGTTAGATTAGAAACAACTTTTTTTATGTCTTACCAAAATTTTGTTTGCCACACTTCTCAAAATTGCCTTAGTTTTTTTGCTTTGCTGACAGCAGACTTACCTTGACTTGTGAGTTGGTTGCTGGTTTGGTCTGCAGCACCAGCTGGTAAAGATATCTTCAGTGAGTGAATTTCCCTGAATGTGCTGAATGGTTACAGTGAATTAATTTTACAGTGGCAATTTTATGAAATACATTTATTATAGTAGCACAACAAAAGTACGCAAAGTCATTTAATTTGCCATAAATTTGATCTGGTCTTCATGTTGACACAAAAGTTTCACTTCAAAATCCTATTCCACTGAAGGCACACTGTCACAAACTGGCAAATGAAGACAGTGAACTTCAATAATGAGTCAAACACAACTTTTTCTTCATTTGCATTTTATTGATTTGATGAAACCCCAAAATCTGATGTGGATACCGATGTAGACGTGACCAAAGGGCCTAGACCGATTACTGCTGGCTTGGAGCTCTTTGAAGAACAAATACTGAAGAGTTTTCTGACAGACAGAACACCTGACACATACAGATGATGACACCTCTGACTGAATGGGAATAACTACCCAAGAGCCTCCAACTACAAGATTTACAACAATAACAACACAGTCATTTACTTTGAGTGTTTCAGTGTGTATATGTGCTACTGGTATCAGTATCAGAATACTGGTATGTGATGGCAAATCTAAAGCTGGTGTAGTTATTGAACTAGGTTTAACACTAAATTAGCAGGTATTTCAGTCCCAGTGCTCTGATCCCCATCATGGTGAAGAGAGGTTGTTTTAATTTGAACATGCAGAGGAATGTTAGAACAGAGAAACCTTAATCTTCCCCTCCCAAAAAAGCTCCCAGAGCTGCAATAATATGAGGATGCAAGGAGATTAAAAGATGTTTGTCATTTCAGTAGGTCCAAAGATCTTAAATTTTTTTTACACTCGAGCAAAAAGTTACACAAATTCAAACTTTTGTTAAAATCAAAATAGTTCAGAGACTGACCTGTGTGCAGCTGAGAATCATCCAAAAAGAGAAAAAAAAAGGAAAAATGATCCCCGATTTCTCGGTGTCAGCCCCTTTTATGCTACACAACTTGTACTACTGGTTACCAGTCACATCAGCACACATAGCTTAGCAACCACATTTCCTGTCCACTTCATGTACTCTGAGCCCTTATGTGATATACACAAAAACCACACCAGCAGAGTCACAGCAATGTGGCTGCAAATGAAGGAAATGCACCTACTTTTGAAAACTACTTTCTTTACAGCACATACAAATATTTGTTTGTGCACTTTATTTACAAAGACATGCTTGCTTTAATACTTAATCACATCCTTCTGAGTAACAAACAGTTACAGACACTTCAGCAGAACTACTAAACTGTATGCACATTTAAAAATAGTTAGAAAACAGAAAATAGAGAAGACATATTGTCATCTGCTTTTGCATTCAGACCTGACTTGTTGCCCATTTTGGTTCAGGAGGAGAGAGGAGTGTAGCGGTGGCTAATTGTGGTGGCTGAGAGTTCAATTAACTAAATTAAACACTAAAGACACCAAAGAGAAAAGGATGAGTAATACCAGGGAAACTCTGTGTAATGATCTGTGAGTCAAATATGAAACAAATTTTATCCCTTAGCATTGTAAAGCTATGCATTATATCAGACAGCTATAGTTAGCACCCTGCTAATCCAATGTAAAAGCAAATCAAAGCTGAAAGTCAGATCATAGTGTTGTACTTTAAATTAAAAGCCTTCAAGTAACCATAGTGTTACACTGTCAGTTACCACCATCGTGGGCATCTCTGTGAGTTTATGAGCAGAGAAACTTTGAATGCAGCGATGCTAATAATCTACATACAGCATCTATGGATGTCACAGTCACAAACCCAGACGTCTACTAGAAAATACACGAGTTGGTCAAGTAAGTTATATTGTTTAAATTGTCGCTTTTAACTTTTAAAACAAGGTTTTAAGAGCTCTCATTGTTATCAAGTATTTCCAGATGCAGGTTCTTCATTGAATGGCAGGAGCGCCCTCTGCTGTTTGTATAGAGAAGGGAAAAAGTTCACAGCAACTGGCATTGCCAGGCAGTCTCCCTCTCCCACTCAAGGTTTATGTTAAAATGCTAAAAAGGCAAGGGCTGTCCTGACAGAATACAGAATACAGTGAGAACTGAAAAATATTTCTTTATTGACAAAAGACGAGATGCAGTTGTTATTACTAGATCGAGACTTGGCTACTGTTGGCTCTGATACGGAAACACCGAGACAACAAATGTAAATGTGGGAGCACTGAAAGTCAAGGAACATCCTAACTGAGTGAAGGAAGTACTTCCATCACAGAAGAAAGCAGTTAAGAAAGCTTTAAGCGCGCCGAAAACAAAGAAACTCTTTCTTAATTGGAAGACAGTGTCTTTTGTCACAGTGTGTCTTTTGTCCTGTCTTCCTTCCCTCACCCCCAGCCGATTATGGCAGATGGCTTCCCTGTTCTGGGCTTGGTTCTGCCTGAGGTTTCTTCCTATTAAGAGAGAGATTCCCCTTCACACTGTTGCCAAGTGCTAGCACACAGGGAGTCGTCTGATTGTTGGGATTTGTCTCCCTCTGTTGGTCAATGAGATCTTGTGCACTCGCAAATAACTTAAAAAAGACCCCACTAGACTGGATGTCTACATATTGCAGTAAAATTGTGCATTGAACTGTACTATATGTGTTAGTATTTTTATTTTTTATTTTTTATTTTTTTGCACTTGGTAGTAATAATTTGTCATCTTAATTGCTACTTGTCACAGCCTCTTGTGTTTAACTTTTATTTACATACCACAAATTCACAACCATAGTTATATCAAAGTGCTTTATACTGTAAAGTAAAGAATCGACAATATTACAGAGAAAACACCAACAATCAGATGACTCCCTATGACAAGCTCTAGGTGATAGTGGAAAGGAAAAACTCCCTCTTAACATGGAAACCCATCATGGGAAGCCAGCCACAGTGTAGCCTTTTGCAGTATAACTAAGAAAGGGTTCAGGGTCACCTGATCCAACTCTAACTATGAGCTTTATCAAAAAGGACAATTGAAAAAAGATGAAGTGCTTAAACAAACACCACACACATAATCAGGATTTCTTGGCGTCTTTAGTTAACACACCAATAAACATTCACAGCTTAGTGAAAAACACAATGTTTACTTCAGATTTTATAGATGACCAAACAACACCTTTGAACAAACCTTTCAGCCATGTAACCCTAAACCTCATCTGCTTTCTGAAGCTTAGCAGCATTGGGCCTGGGTGGCACTTGGATGGGTTGGCAGGGCGCTGCAAAGACTTCAATTAATTCCTAAATACAAGGAAAAAGACCCAACACAACCTGAAGGGAACATGCTGCTGTGTGAACTCTGAGAAACAGCAATATGATGAGTTTCCTCATGAAAACAAACAAAAAAAGAAAATAGCAGGAGACCTGCAGGTAAAAGCAGCAGTATATGCAAAAAAAAAAAGTTTGAAGAAGAAGATTTATGAATATCTTTGTCATTTATGTATGAAAACATCTGTGGATATATCTGTTATTAAAATAAAACTAAAGTAAACTTTCTAATTTTTCAGATGGCACTTTTAGAATCTTTTTAGTGCTGTATCATATTTATTGATTCACTGATGACAGCTGGAGATGATTTTAAATATATAATACAGCATAATTTGATAAAACTGCAGGATAATATTTTAATCAATTTATTTTTAATTTATTTGCAAAAAAAAGTCTTTAGAGTAAATGGCATAGAGTGGCATTATTAAGTAAGTAATACTCACTGGAAGTAGAGCGGGTGTCTGTCTCCCCAATCCAAAGTGGGAGCTGGTTCCACAGAGGAGCAACCTGAAAGCTGCTTTCTATTTTTCAAAAATGATTTATGACCCTATAATTTAAGACAGTCATAATTTTATGTCATGTCATAAAGTTATAATAATTTGTAACTGAGTTATAATTAATAGCAATATGATGATAAAATATAACTATAACGTGGTTCACCTTTCATGGTCTCTGTTTCGTGGATTTTTTGTGTGTGCAATTTTGCATTTTTTTTTTTTTTTACAGCGCATTGTGTTCTGATTGGCTGTAGACCATTGTCAATCAATCTCGTGTCGTGTATTCTGTACAGTACAGAATGTGTTCAGCTTGTCAAATTTAAATAAATCTTAGACTCTGAAGTGCTGTACTGTATGTTTTCTCCTCAACAAACACAACAATGTCGATGAAACGTTTTGCACCTTCAAAGGCATCCCCACGTGCCTTTGGTTTATTTTTCTATGAAGTTTTTAACTTTGAGAGTGTTTAAACAATAGAGAAAAGTGTGAAAATGTTCATGTCTGTCTAAGAAAAGTGTATAAAATGTGTAGTGAGGGGTTTTACAGCCTTAAAACATCTATAATAATTGTAAAAAATAAAGTTGGCTACTTCGCAGATTTCACCTTTTGCGGGTTATTTTTAGAACACAACACCAGCGATAAATGAGGGAACACTGTGTGGAGCAATAATTCACACCGGTGCATTGTCGTCATTTTAAGTATTTTAAGTTCTTTGGTTGTGTGTGTGTGCGTGAAGTGTGTTAAATGATAATAAATAGGTTCTTCGTAATTAGGTGCTTTTATGACAACAGTGGGCAGGGGTGATGGAGGCAGCATACCAATTTGGAGGTCTATAATTAATTTTAGTTGTATTTGTTTAATCTGAAAAAAGAAAATCACATTCAGGTAAACTTAGCCATTCTCCACTCTGTGTGAAATGTGAAATGACATCATCTACTGAAAAAGCATTTGAATAACGTACATAGAAAAGAAAGGACACACACATAATCAGGAATTTCTGTGTTTTTATTGAACAGAACATTAAACAGCTTTTTGTGCAGTATCTTTGCTGTGTCTTGAACTGGGCTCTTTTAGACAGAGATCTTGGATCTGCTGGAGCCAGCTTGGGAGTCACTGTGAACCGAGTGCTCTGATTATCACTGGAACCGTTGCTGCCTTCACACTGCACATCTTGAGTTTCCTGTGTTTCTTTTTTCCTCTGTTGGTTGTAGTTTTAGGGGGAAATTACACAGAGGAAATTATACCTTCTGTTGTTTCTCTTTAATTTTCCTCAGCCTCCTGTTATTTAGCTTACAGCTCAACTGGTAGACCCAAAGATCTTTCGAGTAGCCGTGTAAGTAGTGAATAACCCCACTTCGTATGAACAGATTGTGTCTTTTAAAACAAATGGAACTTTTCCTAGTGGGTTTTGTACAACCCGGAAATCAATTTTCGATAAAGAGTGTTGCAAATCACTCTATACATCCGGTCCTTTTGTCACCCAGCTGAAAAGAAATACTCTGAAATCACAAATACTTGTAATGCTTTTATTTAAAAATAACCTCTGCGCAGAGAGAGATCATGCAAACTACAAGCAGATCTGAGTGGCAGTCCCGCAGATCCTTACATTTATACTTGGTGGCTGCACCGCTAATGGTTATTTACGGCATCCAACATTCTTTCCTAAATGACCATATATGGATATACATAGAATTGTGTGTGTGTGTCTGTGTCTGTGTGTGACACCAATGCTCAGGCCCCTATAAAACAGGATGTGTGGGGGTATGCCGTACCTTTTGCACCTCAGGGGAAGGGTAACAAACTTCTTCTGTCTTTACTATCTGTTCCATACATTCCTAGCACACCCCCAACTGTGGCTTCCTATTTCCTTTTATGACAGGCAGACCCCCACTGTCAATAAATTCCTCTCTTTCTACACAATGACACACACTCAGGCCTATAGCTAAACCAACCTAAAACACACACACACATTCACAAATCCTTTCCTATTCCTCTGCTCTACAGCTGGACTCTATCATCTAAACAAACGTGAACACATTTTATTCTAATCATTGTTTTCTTGTACTCACAAGAGCTTTTAGGCTCTAGTTGAGTTTGTCAAATCTTTAACAATGAGTATTTTTCAGCCTGCTATGCTTGCACTACTTTGTATTTGACAAAAGATTTTAATTATTTAAATAAACGCAGCACACACCAGTGAACATAAGTGAACAGACTTAATTAAGTTATCAGAACAATTAAATTGGGAATTTTATTAGTGACACCAATAAGATCAGCTTTGTTTCTTTTGTGTTTGTAGCAAGAAAATCATTTTGCTACATAACTGAAGTAATAGAAACAGAAAAACGCCATGTCATGGTATCACTTTTATGGGTGTTTATTGAGCTGTGACAGAAATAAAAAAATCGGCAACATTAACAGCTGTTCCTCCTGTGCTAAAGTGTTCGCTTAAAAGTTGATTTGTTTTTTGTTTTTTTATAAACTATAGTACTGTAGGTCCAAGATAAATCGAAATTCATTAAACTCATTCACAATAACTCTGAACATTGTTAAGTTGTAACATATTAAATATTGAATAATACACTTACTTTTTCAGTTCATTCAGTACATTCTTCAGTGTTTGAGTTTAACAGTTGGGCGATTTTGGCATCAAGCATGCCTGGATTCCTCTCACACTGGATTAAAAGGCGTATAAAGTGCATTCAGTGAAATAAAACAGATGAGTTAAACTTTAACCAACTCATTCACGGTAACTCTTAATATTGTTAAGCTGTAACACATTAAGTACTGAGCAATACACTTACTTTTTCAGTACATTGAACTTCCACAAATCCATCAAATTTTTCATCTTCAGTGTCTGAGCTTAACAGCTGGGCGACTTCGGCATTAAGCATGCCCGGATCCCTCTCATCATTATCCAAATCAGTCTCGTTGCTGTTACTTAGCTGTTCAGTGATGATTCCAGCCTTCGTGAAAGCTCGGACGACACTTGAGACTGATACCTTAGCCCAAGCATCCATGATCCATTGGCAGATAGTGGCGTAACTCGCTCAGCATTGCCTCACCTGTCTTGGTGAATGTGTGTTCGCCTTCTGTCATCCAATGCTCCCATGGAGCTCGCAATTTAACTTTGAACGACCTGTTGACACCAATATCTAGCGGTTAGAGTTCTTTGGTTAATCCACCCGGAATGACGGCAAGCTCCGAATTAGTTTGCTTCACTTGGGTTTTGACAGTATCGGTGAGATGGGCGCGCATGGAGTCGTAGATCAATAGGGACGGAGATTTGTGGAAAAAGCCATCCGGTCTCTTGACATAAACTTCCCTCAGCCACTCGCTCATCTTCTCCTTGTCCATCCAGCCCTTTGGGTTAGCCTTGACGATGACGCCGGCCGGAAACTTTTCTTTTGGCAAAGTCTTCCTCTTGAAAATGACCATAGGTGGTAGTTTCTGGTCATTAGATTGGCAACCCAGAACTACAGTGAAGGATGACTTCTCGTTTCCTGTGGTGCATATAGATACCGTACTGGTCCCTGTTTTCTCGACAGTATGCTTCACGGGGATGTCAAAGGTGAGGGGGACCTCGTCCATGTTGGTGATGTGTCCTGGCCGGATCTTCTTTTCAGTGATCTGCGGAAAATGGCCAGGTTTTCTTCGTAATCCTTTGGCAGTTGCTGCGAGATGGTAGTTCTTGTGCAGATCGAGAGATTACGCCTTTTCATAAGCACCAAGAAGGTCCTCCTTGGAAGTCGTTGATCAGCGTGTCACATGCTACCGCTGTTGCCTTGAGTGGAATAGAGACTGTAGAGACACTGCTGTTCTCTGTTCAATAACCCACTGTTCAATTTTGTCCTCTAACTGTGGCCATCGCACCTTGTTCCCTCGGAAACTCTGTTTGGTCTTCTTTACTTGGTGCAGGTCATCTTCTTGCTTCCTCCATATGTGCACCATGGATTCATTAATGCTGAATTGTCTCGCAGCTGCTCTATTTCCATCTTCTACTGCATGACTGATTGCCGGAGTTTGAAATCCGCTTCGTAAGTGTTTCTCTTTGCAGGTGCCATTTTTGGGGTTGTTATACACACACAACATGGTAATGAAGCACAGTACATATTACTCCGCGAGGCTTCTGACAACGGTAGCTTACCAGAGTCGTACTAAAAATGTTTTTGACAGATTTTTGAGCGTTGTGTACCACATAAAATCGGTTCAAGGTCAGTAAGCACAAACCAGAATTCATACATAAGGCACACTGGATTATAAGGCGCACTGTCGATTTTTGAGAAAATTAAACGATTTTAAGTGCACCTTATAGTGTGGAAAATACTGTAATCTTAACAAAAATTACAGTGCCAAAGTAGCAGAAATTTCAGCAAAATTCAGGATATTGACAAACAAAATGCCGTCAATCCATCACAGACCTTATTGAAGCAACGACAGGATTTACAGTCTAAACTTGATCTCTTCACAACAGCTGACGCAAAACATTTTATGATTCGATCCTGTGCTGCCTATTACAAGCATGGTGAAAAACCAAGACTTCTGGCACACCAGCTGAAATGTAGCGCCAGCTCTCGCACAATTTCGCAAGTTAAAAACCAATCTGGCACTCTGGTTTCTGACCCTGTATCTCTTAGTGGCATTTTTAAGTGATTTTACTGCAATCTCTACGGCTCTGAATCACAGTCAATCAAATATATGCAGAGCGGTAAGGCCCCAGGCTCAGATGTTAAAGATGTTAAAATTTCCCAATTCTTCCTGCTGACCCACCTTGGCTGACCTTCTGGTTCTTGCGCCTAATCAAAAGTCACCTCTATCAAATATATATCATACAGTTATGGTGACTGAATCAGAATCATCAGGTAAAATTAGAACTGCTTGGGAGTGTGAATTAGGTGCTGAACTGTTTGAATCATGGTGGGATAAGGTGAATCTTACCATACGTTCAAGTAAACCATGTGCTAGGCTCAGTGTTGGGAAGGTTACTTTTAAAATGTATTCCACTACAGATTACAGAATACATGCCCCAAAATGTATTTTGTAACGTATTCCGTTACGTTACTCAATGAGAGTAACGTATTCTGAATACTTTGGATTACTTAATATATTATCATGCTTTTTACAACTACATGAATGTACTATTGCTGCGTGATTTATTACTATTACTGAAGGTCCGCGGCTCCGAACCGTAGTAAAGGGACCTCTGGCTAATACGGCAGGTTCCGTGTCGGGCTCGTAGCCGAAAAATAGCTTTACTTTGTTGTGTGGGTCAACTTTGCTTGCGAGAGACAGAGAAAGGCGAGAGACAGAGAGAGGCGTTGAAAGGCTGCTCCAACGGAACTTATTGTTTCAGAGGAAAACACGAACACAGTGTACAGTCGAGTCTTAATAGCGTACTTACAACTGGGCTCGTCAGGCACTCTTCTTGGCTGCAGTGGTTATTATTATATTTACATGCTTACAGCTCCCGTTTTTGCTCGATGACAGCTTGTACTTTTCCACTTTCCTTTTTCTCCCTCCTCGCGCTCACAGACACATAACGGGTATGGCAGTCCATTCTCCCTGCAGCACGGACTACACTGCCCATGAGGCTACATTCTTTAGGGCTATGCCTGTAGCATTCTGCCTATAGGGCTTTGGAGTTGACGTCACGCCGCAGTGCATTGTGGGATCGCGGCGCCATGACAGAAGGCCACAAATCAAAACAAACACACTATGTCGGAAGCAGGACTGTCAGAACCATCCTTAAAATCAGCACAAAAGACAAAGGGCTGTATCACGACCGATTGCGCCCAGACGCCAAGAGACGGTACTTAGAAAAAATAGCGTGCATCGGTAATGTGGACCCGTATGAAATAAGGCAGTGGAGCGGAAACCCAGACAGCCTATCGCCGTTGTCCTATCCCGATATTTTCGCGTACCTTGTCTGTGGAGTCAGCGCATACACGATTTAAGCCAGCTGTGCGTTGCCATGTAAATAGTTTGCATTTCATGTGTACCTGCACATGTACTTGCTAAGTACATGTGAACAGATCTTGAATAAAAAAAAAAAAATAAACATACTTTTCTTTTCTGTTTTATTGAAACCACTTTACAGAAAGTACAATTATTTACAATGAACTGTACATGCAACACAGCAGTTTTATGAATATTCAACAAGAGCAAGTTTCATTTGGCCCTGGTTTGACAACCACACTGGGGCACATATTCACCAAAACACAGCACACCTTAACATTCTTATCAAGCAGTGTTGTGTCTTCACCCTCACATGATATGAGTAACTCCTGTCCACAGCCTCCATGACATGGTGATTTTGTTGGTGGTCTTCTGTCAGATCTTCATCTATTACTTCTGCACGGGGCACACCTTCATACTCTGCAGCTGCATAATGAAAGCATGTAAGATAAAATTAGTGCATACACATAAGGTAAATGTACACCAGTATTCCAGGTGCGTGATTCATCTGAAAGTTATGTGCAGATTAGCGTACAATGAGCGCAATTTTGTATGTTTTTGGGGCAGGGGTTACCTCCAATGGGTGCTCTTTTTCGCTTTCGTTGCACTCACCTTGCGTGCCGGTCCGAGTCTGACCGCTGCAATCCAAGCCTGACGTCTTCGTTTAATAATATCGGATACATGAGATCCCTCCAGTTGCCTCCAGGAGGGGAAACGATGAAAAGAGAGCCCATTTTCCAGCTTCTTGCCTTCCCTATCGTGTGATCTAACGTTGCAACCAACAACACAGTACATACGAACCATAGCTGACGCTTCTGTGTGCTTCGTTTGGCCTACTGTCATGGCGGGAGGAGGCGTGGTCCCCCTCCCGTGACATCACGCTCCAAAGCCCTATCCGGTTGTTCAGTGATGACGTGACGAATCCTACTTCCGGGCCTAAAGTAGTCTGCGTTTAATATGGCTTTTGTGTTGTTAACATGTTTAATGTTTTGTATTTTCTTCTATTTAATCTCAAAAAGCTCCTAAAACAGTCAGTGATCACTGTTGGCCTCCCTCGGCTTTTATTACTGCTAATCATTTATTTAAGCTCAGTTTTTAAAACCTTATGATGTAACTACAGCACAGCCCATGCAGCAGTATATGAATGACTAACCTCGTATTGTGGATGGATTATCTCACTTGTTCTCCTGGCTGAAGTTTAGTCCTTTTACAGCATCCTGCCATGCGATTACATTTGTTCCTGACCACCGAGAACACTCACGTTAACTTTTATCGATTGGAAAAAAAGTTAGCTTGTTTATGTTATGCTAACATAGCTGTGTCGCTAGCGGTCACGTAGCACATCATTATATACCAGCTAGCCAAACTTCAGTAACCCTACAAACGTCACTGCTGTTTAGTTTTCTGTCTTCATTTATGTTGGAAGTTATAGCAGAGCTGTACGTTTGAATTTTTTTCCAAAACCCCGCAGTCAGGACATGCTATATTGTATTTAGATAGAAGCTAGCGAGCTAACTTCCTGCTAACTTCTAACGCCGTTAAATGTCATAAATTCCATTTTCATGGATGCCTGGATGTTAAACTCAATTGTTACACCTGGTAGAGCAGAACACTGATCATTTTATTAAAGATGAAAGACTTTAGACAGTTTTTCAACTCTCAGTAATGCCACAGTGATCGTTTGATATATGGACCTGCAGCAGAGTTTAGGCCCAGACACGGCCAGTGACGTCAGACTGAACAACCGGATTAGCTTAGCACAACAACAACAACAACAGCGCGTCACCCTGTAACCATGGCAACCGTAATGCTGCCGCCTGGAACAAGAGAACGTAGCTGTCAAACAAAACCCAAACAGTCCTGACCCGCCACAGTATGAAACAGGAAAATACCGCCGTATAATCCATTTATTTCAACAAAGTAACTGTATTCTAAATACAATCTTTTTAAACGGTAACTGTAATGGAATACAGTTACTCATATTTTGTATTTTAAATACGTAACGGCGGTACATGTATTCCGTTACTCCCCAACACTTGCTAGGCTACAGCTCGTACAGTTTAAAATAATAAACAGAGCCCATTTTTCAAAATACCGTATATCTAAAATCTTTCCTTTAATTCTAGACCAATGTGACAGATGTCAAGCCATATGTTTTTCTTCTGTCCAAGTTTGCACAAATTTTGGAGTGATTTCTTTTCTGTACTTTGAGGGGTTTTCAGAATTCAGATCCGGAAAGATCCTCTAATTGCCATATTTGGAGTTCCAATGACCCCTCTCAATATATCTCCCCAGCAAACTGAGATCTTGGCTTTCTGTTCCCTTCTTGCTAGATGCTGTATCTTACTTCTTTGGAAATCTCCCATGCCTCCATCTGCATCACTATGGCTTAATACTGTTCAGACATTTTTGAGGGTGGAAAAGATTTCACTCACAGTGAAGGGTAGTTCTGAAAAATGTACCCACAAATGGACACCCTTTGTGGAATATCTCAAATCTTTACCTTCTCAGTATTTAAAACAATCCGTTTACCCACTCTGTTACTAGGTTGACAAGAGTTGTAATCTAATGTAGACATAGGCAAAACATAAAAATATGTTTTGCATATTTTTATTTGTTTTTTGTTTTACAAGAAAAGTTGAAATGGTTGGAGAAATCTAATGACATGTAAGATCCATTGTGTATAAGTTTGTATAATCTCTTGATAAACCAATAAAGAAAAAAGATATAGAGTAATCATATTTAAGATATTTAAGACTGAAGTATTAATTAATGGTTAATTAATGGTTGGTCTTATTTGAGCAGTCTTGTAGGACTAGGGCCTAATAGACATGTGATGGTATGGAGGAAGTTCAGTCAGAAAGATCAAATTTAGACTCAGAGAAAAAGAGAATAAAAATCAATAGTATTGAAAGTAGCTGTACATAGTGGTACATCTGTGAGATAGTTATGAAGTCATTATTAGTTAAGGTTAAAAGAATGCTGGGTTCATAAGAGCTCTGACTTTTTGTCAGCCTGGCTAATACGATTAGGAAATCTGATTCAAACTGTTGTAGAGCAGGTTTAATTCCAGCATCATGCTCCAACAACCAAAACAAGGATATCATGCTCTATTGTATCAAAGTCAGTGCTGAGGTCTTAAAGCAATAAGATGACATAATTGAGTCAGTAAAGGTTAAAGGTGTATGCAAAATGCTTGAAAGTTTAAAACTTGATGGAAAAAGTAATATCATTTTTAGCTAAAAAGATCTGCAGCTGGAGAAGTTTCTCCAGCACCTTGGAAATAAAATTCACTTTAGAAATGTATCTGAAGGCTCAGCTTTTTAAGAATAGTTTCCACCATAGCATGTTTAAAATCAACAGAAACACACTGTTTTGACAGAAAGATAAACATCCAGCAGTAGATGAGGTAGATGAGGTAATCAAATGATAAATAAAATAAAGGAAATAATACCAAAAACAAACTTTTTTTTAACATTTATCAAATATTTTAAGAAATCTAGAGCAATGCATTATGGACATAAAAAGTACAGATAAGTACAGTTAAGTACAGACCGTAAGGGAAATGTTAGAAAATATATGATTACCTAGAATCAAACTTTTTTTTTCCATCTTTTGTATATTTCAGCTGATTGCCACTGGTTACAGACAACGGAAACTTAAGTTTTAAATCAGTAGCTAACTTAATGATCAAACCCCTGTGATCTCTACTACTCAGATATCTTTGAAACAGATACTTATCATCAACATAATAGCATTATGCTTAGTTAGGAAAGAGTTCTGGGGACATAAGAGGTCCTTTTTGTATTGAAGATAAAACCACAGATGTCTTAAACCTGGACTTTACCTCAGCACCACTACCACCTGTATTTCATGTGTTTTAGTCTATTAAAAACAAAAAGGAAAAAAAGAAACCGACTTCACCTCATGTGACATCTTCAGAGTTCAAGCGTAATACTCAGAAAGCTTGGCTTTAAGCCAAGAGCAACAATGATTCTTAATCTGAGTATGAAACAACACATCTCTCACTGCAACAACCTCTGCACTCAGGTATTAGGAGTTCTCAATCTTTGAAATGCACGAAATTCAAAAGCTAACTCCAGGTTACCTTTGATAATATACAAGTTTATAAAAAAGTTATTTGCACTCATCTGAGACAGAAGCTGTATTCAACATTGCAACGTCTCAAGTTTATACAAATCAGAACTAAATATTTTTTAACTGGGAAGTGGTTTGCCAGAGCAAGCATATCTTGCCAGACACCTATAGGTTGTTGAACACCTGAGACCTTTTCTACAAAGGAATATTTCCTCTTATAAAGTCTATTTGTACAGCAATTATCAAAAACCAGCATTGGAGAATGCTTCACTGAAACACAGAACAAGCAACCTAGGAAGAAACTGAGAGTCACTTCTCTCAGTTAGAAACCTTCCTAATAAAAATTGACAATCTGACTGCATTCAGAACTTTGCATAGCATTGGCTTTGTGGCAGGACATGGTTCGTGGTGTGGCTGCGGGGGAGGCTGACACACCTGAGCTCGATCAGCTCATCACGCCTCCCGTATATTAAATGTGCCGGGACCTGAGGTTGTTGTTGTTGTTGTGTATGTGTGGCTGGCAGCTAAAAAGCTGCAGCCAGAGTTTCAGGAGATACAAGCAACCAGAATAAAGAAAGAGTTAAAAAGTGTGAACTGTGTAGTCGGGTCCGTTTTTACTGCAACAGGCAGAAAATAACAAAAGACAATAAACAAACTATGGTCAGGGGACGGCAATAATTTACAGGATGGATGGAAACAGGCTACATAAGATCCTTTATGAAACAGAACACTGTTTGAGCTGGAAGGAAAGAGGTCATTTTCACTTTGGCATGCCTTATTTGATTTCTATTTTTAGATATCAGTGGCAAGCACTTCTTGCCTTACTGTAGACCGAAACTGGCAGTTATCCACTTCTACTCATCAAACAACTTGCTGAATGTAAAATAAACACAGAAGCAAGTCAGGCAGGATTTCTCTCTTTCACATGACCACCACTGTTTAAGCCTACTGTGGTGCATGCATGGAGAGTTAGGCAAAAAAGAATCACTCCTGCTGATGTTCCATTGAGCAAAAGGAAAAATAAAAGTTCATGTCTAAAATGTGCAAAGCCTCTTAAACTAAAACAGTGTATTACAGTGTAACCTTAAAATAAAAAAAAAATAAAAGACTAAAAGAAAGCAACAGTCTGAAAACTGAAACATAGCATTTAAACAGAAATATACGTAATATTCCACCTACTTTACCCGTTGTCTTTAAAAAGAAAGCAAACTTCTTCTTCCATCTAGTTTCCAATTTTCACACAGTATTGTATTTAGTAAATGATTAATGCTCAGCACATACACAAAGAGGTTTATAGTTTTTCAACATATTACATGTCAAAAATGGTTTCTAATTCACTTACTCACACACACTCACACACCAATCATATGTAATTCATGTTTCTGCAGATATTACAGTACTGCATTGCAATCAGGTAAGGAATTATGTAAGTAAAAAGTAAGATTAACTTAAATTAAACATTTTATGGAGAAAAGTGTAAAAACAGAAGAGAAGACTAATTTGAATGAAGTGATAATTGTGGCAGTGAAACTAAAAGAGTTAGGCTGTGTTCACCTACATGGCATGAGTTGTAGTTGGACACACCTCAAATACTCAGACTGTAAATTAAAACAGGAAACCTCTTTGAACTAAACAAACCTGTAACACCATTTTAGTTTTCTCACACTTCTTCAGTTCAGCTGAAACCATCTAAGAACAATGAAAACACTGATGATACTCTTTCTCCTCTGTTACATTGCATCTGCAGGTAAGATCATGATCCACAATAACTACAAATATTATAAATAAAATAAATATTATAATCTTGACAAGGCTATTCTTAGTATATGGCTGAAATGTATCAGGTTAAAAAAGACTAAAAACTGAACAACAATAAAATATATACTGCTAACTTTAACTTAAATTCAAAATAAAAAATCTTGGTTGTTTTCAGTGACAGCTAAACAAACAGTTGAAGAAATTCTGCCTTTCCCATAGTGAAACACTCAATGAGGTTTATCTCATGATATCTTTTGGAGGTCTAAACTTCCCAGGTTATGGAGTAATGGGAGATGTTGAAAACTAAAATCAATCCAGGTCAGGCAAATGTTAATGAAATGAAAAGTTGAAAAAAATGAGATCAGAAGAAAGTCAAAAAATATAAATATTATAAACCAAAGCTATTCCATAAGTATTTTGCAATCCTTCTTTGTGTCTGTTAGAACAAATGATGACCTGTCAGATTCTGTGCTTTTAGGTAAGCTCTTTTAGTCTAAACCTTATTTCATCAGAATAAGCATATAAAACCCATTCCTTGGAATCGTTAACCTAATTGTCTGTCGATTCCGCTTATTGGTTACACCTTGCGCTTGTGCTATAATCAGCTGATTTCGGTTCATATGGCAGAGAAGGAATGTAGTGGAGTGGTCTATAGCAGGAATATGGATAGTATTTTAATTTTTACGAAAGGACGAGGGTGTGATGGTGAATTGGAAACTGCATCCAGGACAGAGACAATCCGACTGTACTGCTAACATAACTTTGGCACTTTGAAAGCACGTGCACAAAGACCATAGTAATGTAACAGTGAGGTCAAAGGGTATTATTTAAATGTTGCAACAATGCCACGTAAGGGAATTTCACCCCTAGGAAAATATTCTGCTCAAGCCAGGCAATGTTGCAAGCCAACAGTTCAGTGAGCTATCTTAGGTGATTCACTGGGAGCAAATTGTGTAGGCAGCCATTTGTAAATGTTTCTGATACTTGATTGAAAACGCTTTACTGGCAATGACAGCCTGAAATCTTGAACTCAAGGACATCAAGAGATGCTGGGTTTCCTCTTTTTTAATGCCAGGCAGGCCTTTACTGCAGCAGCTTTCAGCTGCTTTTTGTTTGTTGGCCTTTTTGCCTGAAGTTTAGTCTTCAACAAGTGAAGTGCAGTTCTTGATTGGGTTAAGATCAGGTGACTGACTTGGTCATTCAAGAATATTCCACTTCTTTTCCCATAAACCTCTGGTGTTTTTTGTCTGTATGTTTTGGGTCATTGTCCATCTGTATTATGAAACACGGCCCAATTAATCTGACTGCTCCCAAACATACCCATGAACCCTGGGTCCCTAGACCCATGGATGGTAAAACACAATCAAACCATAATTGAGGAAGGCAAAGGGGTACTGCTTGAGACTCAAAACTCAGATGTTGCCACACGCAACAAAATTAACAATGGAGAGAGAGAGGGGGGAGAGAAACAGAGCAGGGAGCATAACCTGCTGGTCTACGCTAACACAGAGCTAGCCAAGAACCCATAATGATGTTAAAGCTGGGTAAGTGCCGACCTCAGGCTAGCAGCCAGACCCTGATCTTCAACAGGTAACAAAGGCAGTGATGAGGCTTGCATTCGTCCTTTCTACCCATTCATATTCATAAAGTAGAATCACTGTGGCGATCACTTTAAATTCTCTTTGTGCTAGTTTTCATCTTTACTTTGTGTTCATACCTAAATACTAAGAGAAAGCTTGCATATGTATCCTCATTAGGATTGGGATTTGTGTTGGTATGTGGGACTGTAGCCTCAGGTTTACATTGTCTCATAATTACCATTTAACAATGTGTTTCAATTGATATTAGGGAGAAATGTGACAGTAATGTAACAAGTAGTATAATGAATTACTTTCTCCTGGGAGCAATTAAGTAGTGTACTACAAGTGTTTGTGTAATATGCATAATAATTATCAACCCCAACACTGATGACAACAAAGAGAGGAAATATCTACTGTACAACTGCACAAACATTTGACCCTCAGCATACAATTAATTGGCATGAATGTAATATGTTTGATATCCTGATTAGAGATGATGTTGACTCTTGCAGCAGATCCAATAAGAACCAAATGAAAATGAATGACTTTTGTATTTGGTTGACCTCTTGGTCACATGTCACATTATCAAAATCTAAATAAAATTAAGATTTTCTTCTGTCAGGTTTCATAATTTATCACACTCCTGCTGTAGTATCTTATCACTTTTACTCCTTCTTATATGAACATAATTAAAGAACTGGATATAGTTCTGTTATTTTTACATTTTATTTACTTAATCACTAACATTATAAACATTTCATGTCCCACAGTAAGACACACAATGAAGTACTTCATCACTGGATCATCTGGAGTTCCAAATATCTCAGAGCTTGTGGGTGCTGGATTGGTTGATGACATTCCGATGTGTTACTGTGACGGCAGCAACAAAGTATTAGAACCAAGACAAGACTGGGTGAAAAACATGTTAAAGAACAACTCTGAGCTGCTGGAGTGGCACACTGAACAGTGCTTTAAGTATCTGCCAGATTTCTTCAGAGCCTTGATTATCAGACTAAAGCAGCAGTTCAACCAAACTGGAGGTCCAGTAGTATTTCCTTATATACGTTGTTTCAGATGATTAGTAATCATGGAGCAGGAGTGCCATTAAAAAATCTCCATTCCTAATTTCATAGTTTTTTGCATATTTTTCAAAGTACATATTTCAAATCATCAAACAAATTTTAATATTGGACAAAGATAACCTGAGTAAATACAAAATGGCTCTCAGTGTTGGATGACTTATTGTTTCAGTGTACTCAGGTTTTCTATACTGGTTTTCTTTGAGTGACTTCTTTACTTCAGTAGAACACAAGCTGATCAACTGAATATCAATTTCTGTCTTTAACATGAATATTCTACATCTTAGTCTTCCATCTACAAAAATAGCCTTTTCCGTTTGAAAATTATAAATCAACAGTTTTTCTGCTTTTTAGATTTTCCAAATATCTATCAGATGACTGTTTGTCTCCTGTCTGTGATTTTTTTTCTTTTAATCTTGAATAATCACATACTTGCAACTTAATCACAACCTTTAAATGCAGCGGTTTTCCTGTTAGCTTCAATTACTCATTATGTAATAAAAACCTGAGAGTTTATCTTACTTGACTCACAAGTAAATGATCAGCCCTGGAGAAAAGCAGTGTCTCACACAAAATACTGTATTACATATAAGATACTGCAAAATACGATTCATTGCAATTTCTGTTTTCTTTCTCTCTTTGTTCAGGTGTCCATGTTATACAGAGGATAGAAAGCTGTGACTGGGATGAAGACACAGGAGAGGTGACTGGCTTGATACAGTATGGTTACAATGGAGAAGGCTTTCTTGAATTTGATCTGAAGACACTGTCATGGATCGCACTGAAACCTGAGGCTGACCTCATCAAACAGAGGTGGGATGCTGACAAAGATTCAAACAAAGACAATGAAATCTTCCTCACTGAGAAGTGTCCAGAGGGGTTGAAGATGTATCTGGACTATGGGAAAAGCTATCTACAGAGAAAAGGTAGAATCACATGAGCTCATGCAGTTGCTGCTGTGCAGCTACAAAAATTTAGTAATGAATGCAGTTTAACATTTTCAATAACATGTTCAGGCACAGGTAATATCACATATCACACACACACACACACACACACACACACACACACACACACACACACACACACACACACACACACTGCACCGGAACAAGGTTGTTGTCTATAATCCCCCCCCCAAAAAAAACAACAACCCAAAAACAAAACTAAAATGTGTTTTGGTGTGATTACACTACAAAGTGTGTAAACGTACTTTAAAAATATTCATTTTTGCTGTGCATCGCTTACTTATAGAGAAAAGGAACAAAAGCCTTATATGTGATTAGTGCATCTTTTTGTCTCTACAGTGTGGTATGTGTTTTTATACTTCTTTCAGGCAACAATACGGAAAATATTAAATGTAACAGTTCTTTCAACTCTTCTTAACTACTTATTAATGCAAATATTTAAACATGGCAACAACTAAGTGCATTTAGGCAAGTGGCCATGGTCAAGATGACCTACTAAGGTTCAAACGGCGCATCAGAATTGGGAAGGAAGGTGAATTTAGGTTATTGGTGGGCAGATGGGCAGGTCTGAGTATTTCAGACACAGCCGATCTATTTATAATTGATAATCAGAGCAAAATTCTTCATGAGAGAGAAAGGTGGGCTTAAATGAAAGCTGATAAGAACTAACAACCCCCCCCCAAAAAACTCCCCCCTATACTTCTGTTGTCTCCATACCTCATTCCCATCTTCCCAGTTCGTCCCTCAGTGTTTCTACTCCAGAAAACTCCCTCCTCTCCAGTCAGCTGCCATGCGACAGGTTTCTATGACAGAGCCATATTGAGCTGGAGGAAAGATGGAAAACAGCTTCAAGAAGGCATGGATAATGGAGAGATCCTTCCTAACAATGATGGGACCTTCCAGATGAGTGTTAATCTGAATGTTTCATCAGTCAGACCTGAAGACTGGAATAGATATGACTGTGTGTTTCAGGTGTCAGATGTGGATCAAAAAATTGTCAACAAACTGGATAAAACATTGATCAGAACCAACTGGGGGAAAAAACACAGTAAAGGTGAGAAAAACTAATTTGGTTAATTTGGGTTAATGATACTGTGGATTATCTGTGGACTTTATTTTTTTATTTACTTGAACCCCAAGAAGAACAGCTGTGGGAGAGATCCCAAACAGCATTTTTTTAATGCCTCTATAAATTAATAATAATTATGTCTTTCTGGTATCAAATATGCGAGCTGCTACTGAAGTTAATATAGTTAAGATTATTCTGTCTTTAAATTTCAGATTCACTTGTTTAGACTATGTTGATTTTTTGTTATTTCTATTTCTATTCCATTGTTCTTCAGTTAATAGTGTTAGTCCCCTTTCGTTTCTACCCGTTCCTTGTCTCGTCTCTGTGTGTGCTATGTCTAGTTTATTGGTTAATGTCAAGGTCATAGTCCATAGTTCCTGTGTTTGTATTTACTTTCCCTGTTTTATTTTGGGATATTGTGTTCCTGGTTTGTTGTCTTGATTTTTGCTTCCTTTTCTTATTAGTTAAATTCATTTTAGTTGTTAGTTGGTTTTTTTTTTTTCCCCATGTGTCTCCACTTCTCCTAATCACCCTCCAATGTATATATTCTTCTCAGTCTACCTTGTCCTTAGTCTGAGCATACTGTTCAGTTTCCAGTTCTCTAGAGCCAGTATGGTCCCTGGGCTTTGTCCCCTAGTGTCATTGGTCCCTAGTGAGTTTTAGTAGTTTGCACTTGTTTTTGATTTAGTTCTGTTTTGCCACTTTTTTTCTTTTTTTTTAACATCTGCTCAAAAAAAGGCTTGCCTTTTGTTAAACCTTGCACTGAAGCCTGAGGCTGAACTCATCAAACTTATATCTTGGGTCCTCATGCACCAGGTCCTCACATGGTTGTTATTATTATTATTATTATTATTATTATTATGGGCTTATAATTGTGGAGCTATTATTGAGTATATATAACAGTGTTTCAGGTCTATATCAGAGCTCCTTCAAAGGCGTTAAAATTAATAGTAATACTATGCAAGTATTGTATAGTGCTCTGTTTTAGTTACAGTCAAGCCCGTAATTCTTCATACCCCTGGCAAATTTTGACTTAAAGTTACTTTTACTTAACCAGCAAGTTATTTTTTTGACCGGATATGATACAAGTGTCTCCCAAAAGATAATAAGACGATGTACAAGAGGCATCATTGTGGAAAAAAAATTCTCAGCTTTTATTTACATTTGAGCAAAAAGTGTCATGTCCAGATTTATTCATCCCCTTCACAAACTGTCACAGTCTCTGGAAAAATCCGAAGTTCTATACCATTCCAAATAGTCCAAGCTGTTCTAAAGCATCCTAATTACCCTGATTAACTGGGAACATCTGTTTTAATCAACTCAACAGGTGAAAAACAGCAGCTCTCTGCAGCTGGTTTGTGGACAGTCATGGCTAAGACAAAGGAGCTCAGTGAGGACAAAAGTGACATCTGTGCTGGCCAGGAGGATAGTGAGAGAGGTGAAAAAGAATCCAAGGTTCACCACCAAGGCCATCCTGGTGAATCTGGGCTCTCAAGGCAGACAATCCAATGGACACTGCACACTGCTGGGTTCCACGGATGCAGACCAAGGAGGATGCCACTTCTTCAGATAAGGCACACAAAAGCTCACTTGGCCTTTGCCAATGCTCATCTCGACAAAGAAGAAGACTTCTGGTCTTCTGTGTTATGGTTAGACGAAACAAAAATGGAATTGTTTGGTCACAATGATGTTCATTCATTTGGCGTAAAAAACGAGAAGCCTTCAACCCAAAGAACACCATCCCCACTGTCAAACATGGTGGTGGGAACCTAATGGTTTGGGGGTGTTATTCAGCCAATGAACCAATAAACGGCACCATGAAAAAAAGAGCAATACATGAAGATTCTCAACGACAACATCAGGCAGTTTGCAGAGAAACGTGGCCTTGGGCACCAGTGGACATTTCAGCATGACAATGACCCAAAACACACACCAAAAGTGGTGAAGAAATGGTTAGCAGACAACAACATTAACATTTTGGAGTGGCCCAGCCAGAGTCCTGACTTGAATCCAATTGAGAATCTGTGGAGGGAGCTAAAGATCAGGGTGATGGCAAGAAGACCCACCAACCTGAAAGATTTGGGGCTCATTGCTAAAAATAAATGGACAAAAATGCCTGTGGAGACATGCAAAAAGCCGGTCTGCAATTATAGGAAGTGTTTGATTGCTGTAATAGCCAATAAAGGGTTTTCTATTGATTGTTGAGAAGGGTATGAATAATTTTGGACATGACACTTTTTGCTCAAATGTAAATAAAAGGGGAGATTTTTTTTTTTTTCTCCACAATGATGCCTCTTGTACATCGTCTTATTATCTTTTGGGAGACACCTGTGTCATTTCTGGTCCAAAAAAAACTTGCTGGTTAAATAAAAGTAACTTTAAGTCAAAATTTGCCAGAGGTATGAATAATTATGGGCTTGACTGTATATACTGCCAAATCACATGAATGGTTGCCTTAAGCACTTTATATTATAAGGCAAAGACCCTACAATCATAGAGAGAAACCCCCAACAATCAGATGAGCTCCTGGAGCACTTTGTAAAAGTAGGAAGGAAAAACTTGTTCCTGTTAACAGGAAGAAACATGCTCACGGAGGGGCAGCCATCTGCTGCAGCTGGTTGGGGTTGAGGAGAGGGAGATTGGACAAAAGACACACTGTGAAAGAGAGCCAGAGGGAACCACACAGACGAACCAGGAATGCACACCGGAAAACACAGGGCTTAAATACACACAGGGCAATTAGGGAATGGGAGACGGGAGGGAGACACAGCTGGGATTAATTGGACATAACGAGACAAGGGGAAGCGAAACTAGAAACACTGACAAGAGACACGGGCCTTCAAAATAAAACAGGAAACACACCGACTGAACTCTACACATGCAAACTAAACACAGACTGGGGCGACAGAACACAGGAATGTGAAACGTGGAACAGGAGAGTACAAAGGACCCAAAACACTAGGGATAATCATAAAAAACAACCCAAAATAAACAAAACCACAGAAGATTAGTAAACTTAAACATAAACACGGAGTCCACAGACTCCGGACCATGACAAATACCTTATTAAATGCAGAGAGGTGTAACAATACAGTAGGTGAAAAAAGGTCAGTGAAGAAGAAACAGTGCATCATAGGAATCCCCCAGCAGCGTAGACCTATTGTAGTGTAACTAATGGATGATTCAGGGCAACTTGAGTCACCCCTAACTATAAGCTTTGTGAAAAAGGAAAGTTTTAAGCCTAATCTTAAAGCTAGAGAAGGTATCTGTCTCCTGAATCCAAATTGGAAGCTGGTTCCACAGAAGAGGGGCCTGAAAGCTGAAGGCTTTGTAATCCATTTCACATCACCAGTATGTGATTTAAAGATTAACAAGATGGATACTATAGGATGGATGGATATACTTCTATTCTAACCTGCTTCATCTGCACATTTTATCTTTTTTGTTTTTTCAGAGGTCATCCCCATAATTCTTGTTGTTCTTGTTCTTGTTGTCATCATTGCTGCTGTTGGATTTGCTGTTTACAAAAAGAAAAAAGGTAAGATATTCAACTGAGCTGAGCTCTAATAAAGACTGCAAAACTGAAGCCATCTGCCATTCTTTAATTATTTGTTTGTATCTTTTATTTCAGAAACACAAAATGTGCATCGTAAGTAAGCATTTTTTTTTTTTTGGCTTTTTTACTGTGATGTGTGGATTTAACATTGATTTTAACTGATATTGTATTGAAGAAGCTTTTTGTATATATATTAGGTGGTCCAAGATCTGAGGACTAACTTTGTGTTTTGGACTTTACAGCTCATGGCAACAACTCTGAACTTTCTGTGAGCCTGAATCAAAACAACATGGACAAGTATCAAAAGTAGTATACAGATAACTATACCAACTATACCAACCAACTTAAACCAACCAACTTAAACAACTTAAGAAGAATGATTGCTCTTAAAATCCTTAACTGGTATTTTTCTTACCAGCATATGATCATTCAGTTGTTATGGCAGAAGACAAGCCTGAACCTGCTCTTATTCAGTAACTGCTAAAAAGTGTCTTAACTGTAGCTTTCATGTAGGTTTTAAGAACTTAAATAGGTCATATCATCATTTCTCAGTACTAATAATGTCTTACTAGTTTTCAGTCTGGGCTTTAGATTTCACAGAGACACAGCGCTGCTAAAGGTTTTCAGCACTATCGATTAACAGTATCCATGCTCCTGCATCATCTAGAAACGTAGATCTATACTCCTTATAATGTTGATTGTACCTGTCAGATATGCTGCCACTGCTTTCAGATAGAACATACTATATCTCTTAAAATTACAGTCTCTCTTCAGTTCATCAATTACAGATACCTTGATAATCTTTTTGATCAACTTATAATAGTGTCAAGTGTACTGTCTCAAAATCCTTTAAATATTTATACTGATACGTCAGATGTTTTAATCAATGGAAAAAAAAATTCTTCGTTGAGTCAGATCATGTCTCACCTGTCTCAAATCTTTAAATGCACAGCTTTAGCTTAGCACTTAAAAAATAAATAAATCAGTTTTTAATAAATCTTTTTTTTCATCATCTGTCTTTGATTTCTTTAGTTTTTTATGAAATATTATTGACAAGAATTAAGGGAAATGCTTTCTAAATAAAGAAAATTATATAAAAATATTGGGATTTTTCATATTTCATGCTTTAGCTGGGGAACCTTATTAAAAATGTGGATCTGAAAACCAAAAAATGTCTATCATGCCTACTAGGTTTAAAACAGCGGACCCTGAACTTGCTTGGTAATGCTGCAATAGGCAAAAAAGGGACATTTATATAAATTTACAAACAGAGTTATTTTAGCTTTAAGTTTACATGAAGCCTCTTGTAATTTTACAGTCTTTAAATATTAAGTAACAATAACTAGTAACTATTGAACAATCTACTGATAATTTATGACTACATCACCTGTAAAAAGGGTTTTTGTGTATTCCAAGTCAATGGATTCATCTTTTATACCTTTTAGAAAATATTTAGAAAATGTTATTGTAATTACAATAAACTGTTAATTACAGATCTTATCACGTATATACTAAATAACATGTATACTGAAAGAGTTAATAAAGCACTGGCTTTACTTTGTGTAATGATAACATATGCTGTAATACAACATTACTACACTTCATTTTGCTATATTTGTCCTTAAAAACATAAAAAAAAAACTGCTTCTGTAAGACCACTTTCTCATTTTATATCATTTTTCACTTTCTTGAAACTCCACTGTGATTGAATGATATAAATTAGAGAATGATGAGATTTTATTATATAATGACAACGCTTTCACACTTATTTCCTTTGCCAAAATATTTAATTCTGCTATCAAATAGAACACAACAGAAAACTTTCTCTGTTCAAATAGCATTTTATGAGCCATAAAAACAAAACAGAATTAAAATGAAAAACATCTACCATTTAAACCAAGGGTAGACTAAATTTAGAGTTAATTTACAGGGTAAGTTTACCTGGTTTTGCAGACAGCTAATGATGTTTTGACACTTGTAGATGGCACAGCTATTCAGATAACATTCACTGTGACACAGAATCAAACAATTGCCCACCTAAAAGGAAAAGTGTCTGAAGACCAGCGTTCTCTTCAACTGTTAGCATAAGATGATACAAACACTCTATTCAGGTTGCACAGGTGTACTTGCTCTGCCAGGATTGTAAATTCATAGGTACAGTTGCAAGGATATTTTCTGTGTCTCCATGGACAGTCCCAAGAGTGTTGTAGAGAGACCAGGAGATAAGCTATCACATGAAACAGACAAAAACAAATAAATAAAAAATGAAACATAAAAATAAAAATCAGTCACTAAATGTGGTATTAACAGTAGCGTAAGTATTTTTTTTATATATATATCACAACTAAAAGCAGGCTGGCAGTTTGCATGCTTTTTTGGGAGTGGAGGGTGACTGGCTTGAAGAAGGCAGGCAGAAAGATGATTGAACTAGACTAATGATATCAACAATGAGCTCAACAGTGTGGGGAAGTGGAAGTGAAGAAAAACAGACTAGGCAGCAAACATCCAGGAAGCAGATAGATGTGATTAAGGATCTTATTTGCTGAACTTACACATAAGCTTAATTTGTCAGAACAAAACAAAAACTCTTGATACTTAACCTGGCAAACTTTATTTTCCAAACTGTTAAAAAATACAGTTTAAAACAGTGCTTATGTTGGTGACACAGTGTAACTCAGTTTAACACAGTAAGTCAAACTGTGCCAATAACAATAGCACCCCTGGTCTTTTGGGCTCTGCCCTCCAAACAGTTAAAAATCAGTTGATTCAAACAAGCAGGATTCAGCTATGAGTGCAAAGAGCTACCTGTGAGAACTACCTGGTGCAACGTGTGCAAAGCAGATGCTCTTGTATGTGCAATGGCTTCATTTAGTTTAACTTAACATTCACCTCCTAGTTTAAGTTTAAGTGTGGGTTTTTTTTTGTAGGGTCTTAGGTCATTGCAAGTAATGAAAATTGAAGAAAGTCATAATTTTATGTCAGTCCATACAGTTATAATTATTCATAACAGATTTATAATTAATAACAATATGATTATGAAAATATGATGATGAAATAGAATTATGATAATGTGTTTGAAATATATATTAGGAATTAAATGCATGGAACAATAATTCATAATGGTGTGCTGTTGTCATTTTAAGCAAAAAAAGCTTTTTGACAAGTGTTGTGTGTGTGTGTGTGTGTGTGTGTGTGTGTGTGTGTGTGTGTGTGTGTGTGTTACATGATAATAAATAGGTTATTCCTTATTGAATGGGTGCTTTTGTGACAACAGAGGGCAGTGGCAATGGGGGGAGCCAGAGGCTGCATATCCCAGTGGAAGTCTTTTTGAATTTTCTTTTGTATTTGTTGAATCCGGAAAAAGAAAATCACATTCAGAGTGAAATTTATCTCCAGCTCTGTGTGAGCCAACTGTCTCAGAGCAAGAATCTGGAGAGACTGGTGGAGCTTCACAGCGCAGCCACTTTGGACCAAATGACAAGAGCCATCACTGACGGTTTGAACCGCAACCTGTAGCTCTTCCTTGAACATCAATAAAGTAATTTCAAAATGAGGCATGATTATTCAAGACATTTCTGAGACAGGATGTTTCTCATTTTAGATATACTGTATAAATGCAGGAAAGCAGTCCTACAGAAATGCAGCTTCAAGATCCAGATCTAAAGTGACAAAATTCTCCACATTGTTACTGGAGATCTATGTAATGCCACCCAGAGTAATATCTCGTTAGACACCATGTTTCTAGCTTCTAAGATTTCTAAGCCAAGTTCAGTAAACAAAGTTTTATGTGACATTCTTGTAGTTTAATAATTTGGTGTGTGTGTCATCTGAACACAGCATAAAACATTCTCAGTATGTTGTAAAACACAGGTGAATTCATAAATAAATGATCAAACAGCAGCTTCTAACAAGACTTTGCAGTAGTTGCAGATCAGACATGCACAGACTTCAGGAGGTCAAATGTCTAGAAGTGGCCCTCTTCTGACATTGCTAGTTTTGCACTTTAAAGAAAAATGTGAATGTGATTTGTTTTGCTCAGATATTCAGATAAAGGTTTACATACGATACAGATATTTACTGTCAACATTAATTTCAAACAATCTTTGTAATTTTAGAAAACAAATTTTTTTAGTCTCCTCTAGTAAACAAATATAAAATAAGATAAGCCAACATTGAAGTGTTGGTGGCACAGGCAAAGTTTGAACAGAGTCTAACTGTTAAGACTCTGTATGTGAATAATTTCTTCAAATTCAGCATTACGTAATAAAATACACAACCAAGAGTGTCAAGGCTGCCAGGGCGAGCCGTGTGGTGTTGGAGGGAGAAAGGACCCAAAATACAGGCAGTAGACTGATGATACGTTTATGTACAAGTAGTGGAGTAACAGAACAGGCAGTGAGGTATGACAAATGACTGAAAAAACCTAGACCTGAAAAACGCAGACGAACCGGCAACAAGCAGGAGAACACACAGGGCTTAAATACACACAGCAGTAATCAGAGGATGAGAGACAGGAGGGCAACACACCTGGGAGAAATCTGAGCTGACGGAACAGGGGAAACGTAAACTGAACACACTCACATGAGACGGAGACCTTCAGAATAAAACAGGAAACTCAGACACAAAACCAGACAAGACACTGAACTAAACAGACAGATTCACAAGCAGACAGTGTGACACCATAGACAGACAGAGGGAACACAGAAGTGGGACCAGGGCAGGCACAGAACAGAAACCTAACAAATGGCAAATCATAACGGAAAACATAATCAGAATAAACAAAAGCATAAAGAAACACAAAACACTGAGTCGGCAGACCATGACAAAGAGTGAGAAACTGCAAGAAAGACAATTGTTTGCAGCAGCAAGACCTGACACCTAAGGCCTCGAGGCACAGGAGAGTGGAGTCTGAGGCTCTCTTTGATGCACATGGTGGTGAAGGGAAGGTTGGACAGATCCTCCCTTAAGATTAAGCCATGTCAGTGCACTGAGATAATATTCACATTTAAACATTTGAATCTACGAACAATGTTGTTTGCGTTTGTATTTTCTGACCACTGGATTTCATGTCCATCTCGTCCCTATATCAGGTCCATCAATTCCTGTCTGCATTTTTCCTGTAGTGTTCATGGCGTGCTAAATTATACAGTGTATAGCAGATGGCACTGGCTGTTCTAGGAATTTCAGGATACATGTGTGGGGCATCGAGTCTTGTGGATATTTATAATACACTGATAAAGTACAATGTTATATGCTAAAAAAATATGTTTACAAATGTTTATTGTGCTTACAAGGTCGTAACTTAGTCTGAAATGTTTAATATAGCAACTCCAGATGAAATATATAGGTGAACAGATTTGGCTCACTCTTTGGCAACGAACCGGTCAGGTTTTCTTCTTTCTTGCCCTTAATTAATGCATAATAAACACTTATTAATGATTTTTAAAGTGTTTACAGTTTAATTAATAGCATATCTATAAACTACAGATATAAACTATAAATGTATTAACCATCCATAAGGGGAGTCTTATTGTAAATTGGTAGCAATTTAAATTTATTTATTTCCTTTCAGTAATAAAGTAATAGAAACAGAAAAAATTTCATTTTTGCTGTATCTAAAGTGACTCAATGTGTAGCAGTGTCACAGTTGAAAAGGAGGTGGAGTACACGCCAATACAGTTAAACATTTAAGGTGTTTTATTTTTGTTTTTTTGTTTTTTTTTAACTATTCCAATATGTTGAATTTCTTGACATGTTAGTTGTAGTTGTAGTTATTTGTAAATCAATTGTAGGAATTTATATATGTGGAGTTCCTTGGTTTCCTGATGTTTTGGCGTATTATTCTCCCCAATGCCCTGTTTCTAGTCTGTTACTTTAGTTCAGGGATGTCCAAACTCCGGCCCGCGGGCCGTGGTCCATTTTTAATTGGCCCGCAAGTAATTTTATAAATAGAATAGAATATGGCCCGCACTTCAACTTTTGCTTGAGTGTATTGCACTTCTTAGTTTTAACACCAGGGGAAGCTACTGTTGATCAAGGCAGTTGCTCCACCAAAAAGGACAATCACAGAAGAAATTTACCCCAAGTTACTAAACATGGCAAAACCAAAGAAGCGAAAGGTAGAAAGTGAATGCAGAAAATTTCAGACATGGTGGGAGAGTGAATATTTCTTCAAAGAAGTCAAGGGGAAGTGTCTGTTTGATTTGCACTGAAACTGTGGCAGTTATGAAAGAGTGTAATGTACGACGTCATTATGAAACCTTTTGAGACCTTCATGCTCAAAAAGTCTAGGAAAAGGCTCCAATAGCCAGCTATGAGGTCGCCCAACTCATCGCAAGACATGGCAAGCCTTTTTCAGATGGAGACCTCATAAAACACGGCCTCGTTAAAGTCACCGAAATAATGTGCCCGGAAAAAGTGCAGGACTTCAACAACGTCAGCATGTCCAGAAATACAGTTGTGCGACGCATTGAAGAGTCGTCAGCCAACATTAAACTGCAACTGTCTGATAAAGCTGTGCTTTTGATTTTTACTCCATCGCATGCGATGAGAGCACCGATGCCACAGACACCGCACAGCTGCTATTTTTTTTTGCGGGGAGTGGATGAGAGCACGAGCACTTTAGGTGAGTAAAAATATATTCCACAGTACCCGTGTGTTAATAAGCATGCATGTGCAGGTACACATGCTTCAAATATCAATGATGCGCATCAATTCTGTCACTACCCTGCTTTTGTGCACCACTTTCTTATATGCGTTTTTCTTGTTAACACACAGAGTACACACCGCTGTGCACAGCACACGCACACGCAAAGTCAGCTGATCTCATCTGATGCAGATTTGCTCCTTGATCAAGTGACATTTGTCCGGAATTTTGGCACGAGTGGCGTACGATCAGCACCACGGCTGGATGGCCCGATTTACATACCCAGCGCAGCCGATACTCACCAGAATAATTTACTAAAATTATATGGACTCCTGTTATTAAGTACAGTTCAGTCTGTTAATGTTGATAACGGTTTCAAACGAACGTTAATAGGTGTGTTGCTAAGCCTAATAACTTAAATAACAAACTTGAAATTTACCCGTTATTGTTTTTTCTCTGTGCTGTAAATCTTCTTTCTAAGATGAAATCTGCTGCTGTTCTGAGAATGAGCTACCAAAGCTTTTTCTGATTAAATCAATAAAGATCCATTTATGGAAAGCTGTAATGAAGGCAGTTTTGTCTTTAATTATATACAACAATATAACATATTTGACCACTTTTAAGTGATTTTTCTAATTTTAATGCACTAAAGTTAAGGTTATATACCTAATTTCTAGTAAGTGGCCCACCCCCTCCTATATTTTTATGTATGTGGCCCTCAGTGAAAAAGGTTTGGACACCCCTGCTTTACTTCCATTGAGTTTTTCTTTTTTTACTTTGATGGTGTTTTTCTTCAGTTTCTTTTTCTTTTTTACAATTAGTTTTGTAAAAGGTAGATTTCAAACTATTTTAGATACATTTTTTTTTAAACAAGGACACCAGATACATATAAAGGGCTGCCAGATAAGGTAGAAGGGAGGAGGTAAAAGAGAGGGGAATAAACACACTGATGAAATAATAAGGTCTGAATTACAAAATGATGTATATATCGGCTGTAGGTTTTTTTTAGGGTATTTCTGTTGTTAAAAGGGACTGTTTGCAGTATAATCTGTCACATACAACCCTGCTTAAAAAAAACCCTCTGTAACCCTGTTACTGTGACAGACAGCTATTAAGATAGTTGAAGGGGAGAATGTGGGTTTTTAATTAATTAAATTTATTAAATTAATAAATTCTTGAAAATGTGAAATGATAAACAGTTTCGGTGGAAATATTTTCATTTCCCAATATCCTTTAATTTTTAGTAGCATTTTGTTATTTCACTAAGTGTCAGGATCTTTACAGTTGTGTCTTTGGTGACCATGCTTCTGTTCAACACTTTGCTTAACTCAAACTAAGTGATAATAAGGAATAAATGATAGAGAGATTTAAATGATTTGTCATCCAACATAGAAACCTACCATAGACAGCAACAGAAAACCTTTATGGTAAATATTTCTGTTTTACTGTGCTGCAATGACTGTGCTTTACTCGCAATTTTCCTAACATTGACTGGCTGGTTTAGATGAAGCTTTGCAAGCCTTTTTGAAATGTCGGGCTTGGCAACTTACATTATAAAACATATGTAAAGAGGAACAACTACACCTCTGAGAGAGCAACAGCTCATCTTCCGCTTCCCTTATTTTCCATTTGACACTCACAAAAAGGTTCTGCTGTGATGACAAACATATTTACAAGTGAATGTTGTACTTTGAGGAGAGACCCCAGAGGCAAAACAGACCTGATCTATTTGTCCAGGATATTTGTCCATAAAATCATAAAAGCATGTGCAGTAAGAAAAAATGATATAATATTGATAGAGATATGATACAGATTATCTTCTGCAGTACATCTATCATATCCAGTGTTGGGTAAGTTACTTTAAATTAGTAACTTAGTTACATTACTAGTTACTTCTCTAAAAAAGTAACTCCGTTACTTCAAGTTACTCGTTACTTTCAAAGTAACTAGTTACTAGGGAAAGTAACTTTGGTTTTACTCAGAATTCTCTTGTTAATGTGTTGCTTCCGTAACTGGATACCCAGCCAGACTGCCAGTCTTCTGCTTACTTGCCACAAGTGCACTGTGCCACCTACCAATAGAAAGGAAAAAATAATGTGCACATTTCCACGAGAGAAATCCCACGCCTGGACCGTCGTTGACCGCCGCCATGATTCTAGCCTGCTTTTTACATCCAACACAAAAACTGCAGTCGTGGTGCTTTTGATTGTACTCAGAACTTGGAAATTCTGCCTTCTGAATAGGAAGATGTAGGTAACACCAGACTGCAGATGAGCTGCATACAGAGCTGGACTGGGACAAAAAAATCGTCCCGGGCATTTTGACTAGAGACCGGCCCACCATTATAGGAAAAATCATAAAGCCTTTGAATGAAAACAAACACTGTTGTGACAGTGATGTACACTGTTCTGATGGTATATATGTATCAATCTATCAATTGTTTGTTGTAAGACTCAGATAATTATTTTTTTAAAAGCGAGACATTTTAAATGAGAATAATAAAGAAAAGTATTTCCTTGTCCCCCCCTTTCCCTGTTAATGCCCTACCTGGCCCCCTGGCAAAACTTTGCTAGACCCGCCCCTGCACAGTTACCAGCTGTCAGCTACGTAGAAAAGGATCCTGGTGTTATTTGTCTCTCAGAAAAACTTCCCTTCAACTCATCCATGTCACCTAAAAGGTAAACCTGTTTCTCCATCACCTGTTCAGCTCTGATGATTCAGTAAGGACATCTCCTGGTTTCATCTTCATGTTTCCCTCTCACCAGATAACCAAACCGACATCATGACCAGCAGCTTTACAGCTGTGGCTCCAGCAAACATCAGCTGATACTAGAAATTAATATTAAATAAATTCTAACAACAGCTGACCAAGCTTAAACGTGTTGCTGTTGTTTAACGCGACATCCGCTGGTTTCCTCTTTCTGGCGCAAAGTGGGCGATAAATAAACAAGAGAGAAAAGCCGATCAGCTGATCATTGATCAGTTTCGTGATTGAAGTAGAAACGGGAGAGGAGAGAATGAGAGAAGAAGAGGCAGCTGTGCAGCTTCAGCTTTGTGTCTTTTTCATTGTAGCTGAAGTCCGGGACAAACTGTGTTCCTTTTCACCTCAGTACGAAACGCGTAATATTTTCTCTGAATACCAGACGATTCTGTTTTTTAGGGGACGGTTGGCAACTCTAATAATTAACCGTATGAACAAAATAAAGTTCAACATCAGTAACATAGCACCCACACAGCTGTATAGAAACTCCGTCATGCTAGCTAGCACGCAGTACGAAAATGTCAGCATACCGAAAATAAACTCCACCTAAACTTGGTTTATATCTGACTGATAGACTGCAGGTCATAACTTCTTACCTGAAGTTCAGTTCACCTGACACGCGGACCGGCGGCCGCTTCGGGTCTCTCCTCTTGCCTCCCTTTTCCTTCATCCACCTGCTGGCTTCCACCACTTGCTAATGTTATTGAATCTGTGGAAGCTCCGCGATATCCACCACACGAAGTAACGAATAACGAGCCTATCTAAATCCCAGTAACGAGTAACGCGTTCCTGGTTTTGGCATAATAACTAGTTACCGTGCTCGTTACCACAATAATAACGTAGTTACTGTAACGCGTTACTTAATAACGCGTTAGTCCCAACACTGGCTAGCACGCAGTACGAAAATGTCAGCATACCGAAAATAAACTCCACCTAAATTTGGTTTATATCTGACTGATAGACTGCAGGTCATAACTTCTTACCTGAAGTTCAGTTCACCTGACACGCGGACCGGCGGCCGCTTCGGGTCTCTCCTCTTGCCTCCCTTTTCCTTTATCCACCTGTTGGCCTCCACCACTTGCTAATGTTATTGAATCTGTGGAAGCTCCGCGATATCCACCACACGAAGTAACGAATAACGAGCCTATCTAAATCCCAGTAACGAGTAACGCGTTCCTGGTTTTGGCATAATTACCGTGCTCGTTACCACAATAGTAACGTAGTTACTGTAACGCGTTACTTAATAACGCGTTAGTCCCAACACTGATCATATCCTCAGAATAGTACAAGACTATGTCATGTAAAGCCACTTATTGGAGAGTAAAAGGTATTGTAATTGTAATTGTGATAAAATATATTGATAATTACAGGCACCAGTGGATGTTTCAGACCAAACAGTCCAGAGATGATCCCCAGAGAAGTATTCACTGCTTACAATGGGTTTCATTTTATTTTATTGTTATTAATTTTTAATAAAAATTAAAAAGAAAAAAGGCTAACTAAATAAATAAAATTAAAATCACCATCATTTGGCTACGGTCTCCACAAAATCCGCTTTAACGGGTTTAACAAACTTGATCCACTTATCCCATAGTTTAATAAACTCGTTTTTCTTCAGATGTAGAGAGAAATTAATCCTTTCCATATTATAAATATCACTTACAACATCTCTCCACTCTTAGATTGTTGGGAGTCCTGGAAGAAGCCACCGTCATGTGTTTCTTCACACACACATAGTAGAACACCAAATATATATTCACCATCATGTCAATGATTTTCACTTAAAATTAAAATATTAATTTTCTTGTGCCCAAATGTTCAGAGTATTAAGAGGATGTGGATAAATGTGATCTGATTTTCATCTGAACGCTTAAAAATTGCTTAAACAAACAACACAAAACAACATTTTGAATATATTTGCGTCTTTATTTAACGCACCATCAAACATTTACAGCTTGGTGAAAAACACAGGGGGACCCTGAGATTTCACAAATGATCCAACATCAGCTTCAGACAAGACTTTCTAGTAGCAGCAGATCAGATAATCACAGCTTTCAGGAGGACCGATTCCTGCTTCAGTTTACGCATCATGTGGGTGTCACCTCTAAGAGAATCGCACTGTGTAAATCTGTGTAAATCTCCTGTAGGAAAAATCTATAAAATAAGCAAAGCCAACATTAAAGGGTTTGCGGCACAGACAAAGTTTTAGTATTTAGATGACTTATTTCTCCATCATCAGATAATAAAAAAGAGAAGCCAGAGAGAAAGAAAGAAAGACAAGTGTTTGCAGCAGCTTAAAGAATTATGATAGTTATTATGAGGTGTACTGGTAGGCCGTTTTCACACTTTATCTTCTTCTTTCCTGTGAACCCTACAGCTTTGTATGTACAAGGCTTCTGACTGATCCTCTTGCAGTCAATACTGTGACATTTGTGGGTGATGTAGTCATTTTTTTTGTCTTTACACAACTTCACAATTTCCTCCACCCTCGCTTTGATGAAGGAATTTATTTCCTTGCATTTATTGTTGCCGTTGATGTTTTTCATCATAATATCACAATTCACCTTTGAGCTCTTCTCTGGAAAGATGTGTTTCCATTCAAAATCATTGTAAGTTTGTGAGAGCGCAGCGGCACAGAGCAGCAGCAAACAGGCACTTTGAACCCTCATGATTCTCTGAGGAAGAAAAACAGAATTGACATTTTCATTAGTCTCTTGTGGAGGTATAGTACAGACGACACAGGAGCTGTAACTTTCCATTCTGACTTTATTCACCTCCAAACTACAAATGGACACATTGCGCCAAAAACCAGCAGAATCCCTCCTCCTGACCTGGGTGTGAGTTGAGCCCTCTGGTGGGCCACCACACATGCCCCCTCCAAACACCCAGTAGAACCGTCCACTAGTCCAAAGCCTGGGGCTTAAGCAAACAGCCAGAACAGCTGAACCGGGGAGGTGGAGAACTGGCTGAGGGCACACTAGCTCAGACCGAACCCGCCATAGGTTCCTTGATCACCGTTGGGCGCGGGGCGCTCTCTGAGGAAGGGGCAGAATCCAACAGTCCAGCTGTAGATGGGCAGCGAGGGGCCCGGGCCAGCACCAACGGATCATCCTACAGAACGTGCGCAGGTTTAAGCCGGTCAACTGAAACTACCTCCTGCCGACCCCCAAAATCCAAAACGAAATGCTTGTGGCCCGGCTTAATAACTCTATATGGGCCATCATAAAGCGGACACAAGGGGGGTTGATGAGCATCGTGCCTGACAAAAACAAACTGAGAGGAGTCCAATGATCTCGGAACAAAAACGCCAGGCAGGCAGTGGGCCCCGAACAGAAAAGGGACCCCCCAAGGGGTGGGAAGACAGGACAGAGGTATCGAAACATGGGGGGGCCTCTCAGGCAGAAACTCCCCAGGTACACGGAGGGGCTGACTAAGGACCAGCTCAGCCGGAGAAACCCTGAGGTCCTCCTTTACTGTGCTGCGCATTCCCAATAAAACCCAGGGAAGACGGTCAACCCAGTTGCCACCTGTCAAAGAAGCCTGGAGCATGGCCTTCAGTGACCGGTGAAACCTCTCGCACATTCCGTTAGCCCGCAGGCAGTATGCCGTGGTGTGGTGGACCTTGACCCCAGGCCGTCAGCCATGGCAGACCAAAGCTCCGAAACGAACTGGGGGCCCCTATCCGAGGTAATGTCAGCGGGGGGACCAAAACGCGAAACCCACGTCGACACAATAGCCCTGGCCACCACCGCTGCCATCGTGGAGGCCAGGGGGACTGCCTCCGGCCACCTGGTGGTGCGATCCACCACAGTCAAAAGGTGTGTGAAACCTTGCGACTGTGGAAGAGGGCCAACCAGATCGACATGCACATGGTCGAAACGCTGACCAGGGACGCAGAAGGGTTCGAGGGGCGCCTGCGTGTGTCTGTGGATCTTTGAACGTTGGCATGGAACACACGCCGCAGCCCAGTCCTTCACCGATTTCCGCAGGACCGGCCAAATGAACCTGGCGCTGACCAGCTTGACTGAAGCACGTACGCCCAGATGAGAGAGGGCGTGGACGGAGTCGAAAACGCGCCGGCGCAATGAAAGGGGAACGACTGGTCGCAGGTCGCGACCAGTGGAAACGTCGCCCAGCAAACGTGGACCGCCCTCCCACAACGGTGTGTCCTCCACACGAGGCCCGTCTGCGCGGAATGAAGTGCAAGGATGTCCGGTCAACACGCTGCTCAGTGGCCATGGCGGCGTAGTCGATGCCGATGTACACAGGAGAAACCAACACGCAGGACAGACAGTCAGCGACCTGGTTGGACTTACCAGCCACGTGCTGAATGTCCATTGTAAACTCCGAAATGGCCGCTAACTGGCCCTGCTGGCTTGCGCTCCAAGGGTCGGAAAACTTGGACATAGCGAAGGAAGGTCAAAGGCGGCATTGGCCAGCGCCGACTTCACCGCAGAAAACGCTTGGGGACCAGTCAACAGGATCTTTAGCCGTCTTACCCTTTAAAGCTGCATAGAGCGGCTGCAAAAGGTGGGCAGCTCTGGGGAGAAAACGATTATAAAAACTGATCATTCCCAAGAACTCCTGCAACACCTTAACCAATGGCGGGACGCCGAAAAGTCGCGACAGCCTGGACCCTGTCCGGCAACGGAACCACACCGTCAGTGGAAATGCGGTGCCCCAGGAAATTCAGGACCGGTAATACGAACTGACATTTAGACGGGTTGATGATCAGTCCGTACTCCGCCAAACGCTGGAAAACCTGGCGCAGATGAAACTTGTGGTGGCTCATCGAACAGCTGGCCGCCAGTATATCGTCCAGGTAGACGAAAACGAAAGGCAGACCACGCAAAACAGAGTCCATGAGGCGCTGAAATGTCTGCGCGGCACCCTTCAGCCTGAACGGCATGCGTGGAAACTCAAACAAACCGAAGGGAGTGATGACAGCAGTCTTAGGAACATCCTCGGCGCGCACCGGAACCTGGTGATACCCCCGCACCAGGTCAATTTTCGAAAACACCGAGGTACCAGCGAGGTGGGCGGAAAAGTCCTGAATGTGTGGAATGGGGTAACGGTCATTCTCCGTAACGTTATTTAAACGCAGAAAATCCCCGCACAGCCGCCACCGTCCGTCCGATTTGGGCACCATGTGAAGTGGAGAGGCCCAGGCGCTGTTCGAGCGCTGCACAATGCCCAGGCGCTCCATGGCCGCAAACTCCTCTCGAGCGACGGACAGCTTCGCGGGGTCGAGGCGGCGCGCGCGCACGAACACCGGGGGCCTGACCGTAGGAATGTAATGCTCAACCCTGTGCTTCGTTACCGTGCTGGAGAAATTAGGAACGGACAGCGATGGAAACTCCAACAACAAACGGTGGAACACATCCCAAGAGGCCACTAAATTAGCCCAAATGAGGGGGTCAGCAGTCCGGGTAAACAGGGGAGTGAACAGAACGACAGGGCATCGATCAAACGTCTGTGAGCGACATCGACTAACAGTCCATGAGTGCAGAGAAAATCGGCGCCCAAGATAGGCTGGCAGCAACGACAAAGTTCCACTGGAAATCCCGACCATGGAAGCTAACAGTCACCAACCTTTCTCCGAACGTTGCGATAGGAGAGCCATTAGCTGCTATTAGCCGTGGCCCGTGGTCCACCGCTAACCTGTCCGCTGCGGCCGGCGGAATTAGGCTCTTCTGCAAGCCGGAGTCCACCAGAAAACACCTCTCGGAGCGTGAGTCTTCAATGAATAGCAGCCGCTCCGTATTGCTAGCGACTGCAGCCGCTACGGTGCTAGCAGCCCCATCTTCCTGGGCCGGAAAAGAGCAGGGTGGAAGGTAGCGATGCGCTCTGGCGCCAAAACGCTGATAATAGAAACAGATGTCTTTCCAGCGGTGTCGTCGTGTAGCTATTCCTACCGTCAGCGCCAGATCAGCCGCTCCGGGGAAGGCAGGTGGAGGTGCTGTCGGCGGGTCCATAAGAAAAACCTAATGAGAAAAAGAAGATAAAATGTGAAAAAGACAAATCCGAGAATAAGATTCGACCTGTACACCTTGAGGCTGGTAGTGTTTAGGAGAAGACTCAGCAGTTGGTTCCAGTTTGAAACTGCTGTGTTGTCTTAACTACTTATTCAAAAGAATTTCTTAAAATGTGTTGATAATCATGTGACTGTCTTCTCACAAACATGAAGAGGTATTGTAAGGATCACATGGAAGAAACCAGAATAAACTTCTTTCATCCAATTTGAAAATTTGTTGCAGAAAAGTTGTCTCTTTATTTCTCACTCTCATGGTTCACAGGTTCTTATTTGATGTTAAAATCTAAAGAAAAAAAAATGCTATGTCCATCTTGTCTGTGCTATTTTGGGGGGCTTTTTAAAAATAATATTCATAATTTTATAATGAAGAATTTCAGAAATATTAAGATTAGCCTACCAGAATTCTCCAATGCTGCAGTTCACTGACATGTACAGTTGTGCTCAGAAGTTTTTATCCTCTCATCATGGGCATGAATGTCATGGTAATTTTGGGCTTTTGATGATTTCTTGGAATAATTCTTTTTCCAGGGTGGAATGATTGTGCAGCATACACCTTTAATGACTTTAAGAAAGCAGGAATTGGGTGGATAAGTTTGAATTTATTTTGGATTTTCTCTCATCCACAAAGGTTCAAAAGTCACATATAGCCTCAAATATATACATGCACCTCCACCAATATTTGGTAAATGCCCATAATGAGTGTATGTAAACTTCTGACCACAACTCAATCTGTATTAAAAGGGAGTGACAACAGCATTTCAATAGCAAAACAGCATGCATGTGTGACACACTGTAATGTGTGGTCACATTATGTGATTTAATTTTTGTATATTGTATAAGCTTTTAGGTGTAGTTTTGTTAAGGAAGGGCCTTAATTTTGTGATTTTTGTTGGAGACCCAACATGTGGTGTGATCCCTAGTTACGCCACAAGGGGGCACTTCCGCCCTAGTGAGATGGTTTAGTGTGACGCTACTGCTCGTCTTCAGATCTGGCAGAAGCGAGAGAGGAAACACACTACCTGTCGTCCATCTCATGATTTATCTGTTTTCTTTCAGGTTAGTAAGTAATAAGGCCACACATGTGGTCCACATAATTTACATGCCAAATAAGGGTAAAACCCGACCAGCAGTTTGTTTTGCTGAGATCTGTATTCGTTTGTTTTGCTCATTGAAATCATGGCTCATTGAAAAATTGAAATTTTTTACTTTTGCATTTACCTTTCATTATTTACTTACATGGTATGCTGCTGATATTCCTTTTGTCAAACAGCTGTATGATGTCAACAAAATCTTTCCTGCCTTGTGGTGTTTGGATGAGCTCAGACTGTGATCTGTCTCCCTCTGTTGGTCAATGTAATATCCCACGGGACCCTAAATTTACAAAACTATGATAATCTAATGTTTATTTTTCTACAGTTTATTACTGCCAAAAGGTGAAAATCAAAGTCATTACACCTGGAGCCTCCTACATGATTTGTGTTACTTGACTACAAAAAGGTCAAATCAGAGCACCTGCTGTCTTCCAGTCAATTGAGTGTCAGTGGTTTAGAAATGTTTTGTTGCTGATCTATTTTTAGGTCAGTATGACTGACACACAGTCACAACAAATGAAAAAGAAACTGTCACCTTGATTCTGATAGACTTTATTTGACAGTCATTATAGATGACAAACATTACAGTTCTTGAGATTCTTTCTATTGTGATATGATAGAGCAAACTAGTAAAGTTATTAACTGCCGCTTCAATATTCAGAGGTGAATTCTTTTACAGAGATGTGCATCAGTGTTACAGTGACAGGGGTCTGCATCATCTAAAAGTTACATTTATTAAGGTAAACTATGATATATATCCCACAATGAGACCACCCTGAACATGCCCGCCTACACAAGTGACATAGTGCTAGGTTTTTCACTTCTCTTTACAAGCTGCAGAGGTCGCCGCTGCTCAGGAAGCTGTAGGGGAGAATGTAGGCCATATATATAAACAAGCTCTCAAAATCAAAAAATAAATATATTTTATTCAAATGAACAAACTCTTTAATTATGAAAATGAATAGGTGAACCCAAAACAGATGACAAATATAGAAACTGAAACAAACTCTCAAATAAAGTCCAAATACATCAAAATTACACCTAAAAAATGGCAAAACTGACAAATAAATGCAAAAAAACCCCCAGTAGAAATCTATTAATTAAATGTAGAATAATAAACTGCTTCAGTGGAAACATTTCCATTTCGAGACATCTTGTAGTTTTAGGTAATATGATCTTACATTCAACATAGAAACTGACTTCCAACAGGGATAGAAATGATTTCTGGTAAATATTTATAAAATTTTTAATCCACTGTTTTTATAAAATGTCATTTTTAGTTAAAAATGATTCCTGACACAAAGACGCATGTTCTGATGACTTTGATTTATTCATCAGAAACTTGTTTATGTAAATTAAGTCGAGGCCACTGATCAACATCTGTAAAAATCTTAGAGTGGAAAACACTGCATGAGAACGCAGAAGGTCTCATTAAAGGCGTGCTCTCACAGCATCACGCTGTGGCTGGAAAGAAGGTTTATTTGTGGTGTTACCCCAGTTTAGCAAAGACATGTTGCTAACCACATTCTTCCTTTCATGACCACAAGTAAGAACCTAATGACTCACTGCAGCCGGGTGATGCATTCTTACACAAAACTGTGCACAACTAACACTTTTTTAAGAGTGAAATAGATCTTACTATCGATATGATAATTTTAGAAGTCATTGCATTACATTTTAATTTATAATAATGCAAGGTTTTGTGCCTTTTTAAAAATATGTTCACCATTTGTTCCTTCTAACCATGATTGTCATCATTCATTTTAAATGTAGTATCACACGGGGCAACTCATGTCATTCACGTCTCTGCGTGTTTGTTCTGTTCTGACTGAGCCGTGATGATTTGAGTTATGATTTTGTGATCAGGTCATGAGAATGACTGCTTGGTTAGCAGGAAGGTTTACGAGAGCTGATCCAAAAAATGAAATAAAAAAAAAAAACACATTCACATGTTCCATTTAACACTTTAAAAAAAAGAGTCGTGTAGGTGTGAAGACAAATATATTCACCAGTGAGTTTTACATTTCAGAGACCCCAGAGGCAAAACAGACCTGATCGGTACATTCAGCGCAAATGAGAACACAATGTCAGAAACACTACATGGCAATTAAAGAATATATTCTAATAATATAATAATATGGTGAAGGCTAATCAAATCAGAACGATGGTCACAGGTGATGCATGGTGTGAGAAAATGTGCTGACTCACTCCTAGTTCCTGTATGAGTCTGAGAGACGAGGCAGGGAGCACAGTCTGCTGGTCAAAGACTGCATGTATGCACTGACACCACACACTGTTACACATTATGACTTCATCTGCTAAACTACTTCCACAAAATTTGGGAACTTCCAACAACCCTCAAGTAAGGCCTTAACATGGTAAATATGGGTAAAATTGATCACCACATGCAACAATACAGTAAATTATAATATTTAAATAAAAATGGGGATATAGGAAATAATAAAAGAGAGCGTAAAAGCTCTTTATTTCCAAATATCCTGTAATTTAATGATATATTCTATTTCATTATGTAGCAGGATTGTCACTGCGTTTATTTCTCTGATTGATGTGTTCCAGTGGACTTCAAAAGTCAGGAAAGTAAGTCAGTGGGAGAGTGGAGCTAAATTATCATCCACTCTAATTCCTTACAGTTTGGAATCTGTATAATCAGCTCCTCTGTTCTTAAATTTGATAGATTGTCCTTTTTGTTTGGCGCATGGAAGCATGCTGTACATACTTGTGTTTAGCTGCTCATGATCTGAGTCATAACACCAGAATTACGGCTTAAAGGCTTTATTCTTGACAAAAAAAAATGTGAAGCAATGATGCTAAACAGTCATTCTGTCAAGATCTCTGTTTGTAGCTCATCACAACCTGATGCACCACTGTAGCCCCTGACATGGGTCAGAAATGCTGACTTCAACACTTGTGTCTTGCTAATGAGCGCAAGCATAAAAGCTCAAATGTGCCTTTCATAAGGTAAATGTAGTTTTTACTGAACAATTGTGAAGTTGTGATGACATAGGAAGGCTTGTTTTGATAGCTCAGTGGAAATCACGTCTCTCTTTTTCAGAATACAGAATGCACTTTAAGGAAGAATTTGTTCTTTAGCACAATCGCACGAAAAGTATGTTAACCTTGCAACTGGTTACAACACACACACACACACACAATAAGGTTTTTCTGCCTCTCTATTTATCACACAAGCGGATTTCAAATGATCAAAAAACAACTTCAGAAAAGCCTTTCAGGTCTCTGCAGACCAGACATGCACAGCATTCAGGAGAACCAATGTCCGGAGACAGTACTCAGAGAAGTACTCAGAGAAGTACTGTGGTTTATTTTTCAGAAATATGCAGATAAAACTGAAAAATACTCATTTGCAAATTTCATCACTTGCAAATACATTTTTAACATTTTTGACCCATAAAAGTTACACAAAGAAGTACAAAAAAATGCATGAATAAACAATGAAACAATCGAAAACAAATAATCAAAGCGTAGCAATGGCAACATTAAAGGGTTTGTGGCACAGGTAAAATTCTTTGTTCAGTTCCATTCAGTTTTATTTATACAGCGCCAGATCACAACAACAGTTGCGTCAAGGTGCTTTATACTGGAAGGTAAAGATCGTACAGTAATACAAAGAAAACTGAAAAAACAATCTTTAATTTTCACCGTCATAATCAAAGTTGTCATATATGCCTCTCTCAAGATGTACAGGTAGGCCATTTTCACATTTTATCTTCTTCTTGTTTCCTTTGAGTGCTAGAGACTTGTATTTACAAGGCTTCACACTTATCATCTTACAGTCAATAACATCAAATTTGTGGGTGATGTATTCATTTTTTTTACCTTTACACAAAGCCTTAACCTTTTCTGCTTTCTGGTTGATAAATGTATTAATTCGCTTGCACTGATTTATGCCATTAACGTTTTTCATCATGTCATCACATTTACGAGAGCCGTTTTCTGGAAGGATGTGTTTCCTTTTGAAATCATTGTAAGTTTGCGAGAGCACAGCAGCACAGAGCAGCAGCAGCAGCAAACAGGCACTCTGAACCCTCATGATTCCCTGGGGAAGGAAAACAGAGAATATTTAAATGAGTCTCTCCTCTGTACTGTTTTGGTTTCATTGATATAATTCAACAATCATAAAAAACCTACTTAAAAAACTTAAAATCAAGATAGATACGTGTAGCAATGTGATCTGGAAAATGAACTTTGTGGTTATTTTTCTAAAAGCTTTTAGATTACAGGTATAATAAAACAATACTCACAGAAAAATAATGTGTAAAATAATGAAAATAATACTCTGCATAGATTTACCCTCCTCTCTCGACTGTGTTACATTAGAAACAACTTTTTTTATGTCTTACCAAAATTTTGTTTGCCACACTTCTCAAAATTACCTTAGTTTTTGCTTTACTGACAGCAGACTTACTTTGACTTGTGAGTTGGTTGCTGGTTTGGGTACAAGGTGGTCGTCTGCAGCACCAGCTGGTAAAGATATCTTCAGTCAGTGAATTTTCCTGAATGTGGTGAATGGTTATAGTGAATTAATTCTACAGTGTCAAACTAAACACAAATCAATGGAGACATTTCAGATATTAAGCTTTAGCAAGATTGACCTAATCACAGAAACCACATCATGTTTATCAGATATGCAAATTCACTGAGACTAGAATATGATGGGTTTCTGTTGTTTTCCTGTCTTTATTGTCTGTTTGAGCAGATTCAAACAGATTAAAAGGATTTAGCAGTTAGAGGATATTATTTCAAAGTGCATTTTATTAAATACATTTGTGATAGTATCACAACAAAAGTATGGAAACCCGTTTAATGTCCCATAAATTTGATCTGGTCTTCATTTTGACACAGAAATTTCACTTCAAAATGCTATGAACTTAAATAATGAGTCAAACACAACTTTTTCTTCATTTGCATTTTATTGATTTGATGAAACCCCAAAATCTGATGTGGATACCAATGTAGACGTGACCAAAGGGCCTAGACCGATTACTGCTGGCTTGGAGCTCTTTGAAGAACAAATACTGAAGAGTTTTCTGACAGACAGAACACCTGACACATACAGATGATGACACCTCTGACTGAATGGGAATAACTACCTAAGAGCCTCCAACTACAAGATTTATAACAATAACAACACAGTCATTTACTTTGAGTGTTTCAGTGTGTATATGTGCTACTGGTATCAGTATCAGAATACTGGTATGTGATGGCAAGTCTAAAGCTGGTGTAGTTATTGAACTAGGTTTAACACTAAATTAGCAGGTATTTCAGTCCCAGTGCTCTGATCCCCATCATGGTGAAGAGAGGTTGTTTTAATTTGAACATGCAGAGGAATGTTAGAACAGAGAAACCTTTATCCCCCCCCCCCCACACACACACACAAATAAATAAATAAATAAATGTAATATCAGGATGCAAGGAGATTAAACGATGTTTAAGTAGGTCTAAAGATCTCCTTAAATTTTATTACGCTTGAGCAAAAAGTTGCACAAATGCAAACTTTTGTTAAAATCAAAATAGTTCACAGACTGACCTGTGTACAGCTGAGGCTCATCCGAAAAGGGAAAATTAGAAAGAGGAAAAATGAACCCTCATTTCCCTGTGTCAGCCCCTTTTATGCTACACAGCTTGTACTACTGCCCTGGTTACCAGTCACACCAGCACACATAGCTTAGCAACCACATTTCCTGTCCACTTCATGTCTGTACTCTCAGCCTTTATGTGGTATACACAAAAATCACACCAGCAGAGTCACAGCAATGTGGCTGCAAATGAAGGAAATGCACCTACTTTCAAGAACTACTTTCTTTACAGCACATACAAATATTTGTTTGTGTACTTTCCATTTTTTATGTCTATTTACAAAGACATGCTTGCTTTAATACTTAATCACATCCTTGTGAGTAACAAACAGTTACAGACACTTCAGCAGAACTACTAAACTGTATGCACATTTAAAAATAGTTAGAAAACAGAAAATAGAGACAACATATTTTCATCTGCTTTTGCATTCAGACCTGACTTGTTCTCCAGTTTGGTTCAGGAGGAGAGAGGAGTGTAGCGGTGGCTACTTGTGGTGGCTGAGAGTTCAATTAACTAAATTAAACACTAAAGACACTAAAGGGAAAAGGATGAGTAATACGAGGGAAACTCTGTGCAGTGATCTGTGAGTCAAATATGAAACAAATTTGATGCCTTAGCGTTGTAAAGGGGCAGGGCTAGCTCAGTAGGTAAAGTGGCAGCTCAATGATCAGACAGTCGGGGGTTTGAATCCACCGAACGGCTACCCTGAGCACCGCTGAGCAAGGTGCCATCCCTACACACTGCTCAACGGGCGCCCAATGGCTGCATTTAACCCATTCACTCAGTGAATGGGTTAAATGCAGAGAGGAATTTCCCCATGGTACATTATTATTAAAGCTATGCATTATATCAGACAGCTATAGTTAGCACCCTGCTAATCCAATGTAAAAGCAAATCAAAGCTGAAAGTCAGATCATAGTGTTGTACTTTAAATTAAAAGCCTTCAAGTAACGATAGTGTTACACTGTCAGTTACCACCATCATGGGCATCTCTGTGAGTTTATGAGCAGAGAAACTGTGAATGCAGCGATGCTAATAATCTACATACAGCATCTATGGATGTCACAGTCACAAACCCAGACGTCTACTAGAAAATACCTGAGTTGGTCAAGTAAGTTATATTGTTTAAACTGTCACTTTTAACCTTTAAACCAAGGTTTTAAGAGCTCTCATTGTTATCAAGTATTTCCAGACGCAGCTTCTTCATTGAATGGCAGGAGCGCCCTCTGCTGTTTGTATAGAGAATGGAAAAAGTTCACAGCAACTGGCATTGCCAGGCAGTCTCCCTCTCCCACTCAAGGTTTATGTTAAAATGGTAAAAAGGCAAGGGCTGTCCTGACAGAATACAGAATACAGTGAGAACTGAAAAATATTTCTTTATTGACAAAAGAAGATATGCAGTTGTTATTACTAGATCGAGACTTGGCTACTGTTGGCTCTGATAGGAAAAAACGAGATGGCAAATGTTAATGTAGAAGTATTGAAAATCAAGGAACATCCTAACTGAGTGAGTCAATCAACTACAGCAGCTGTCTTTAATATGCACACACTTACAAAAACTTACATTTACAAAAACAAAGAAACTCTTTCTTAATTGGAAGACAGTGTCTTTTGTCACAGTGTGTCTTTTGTCCTGTCT